>NW_028258300.1:152867-305735 GCF_053883595.1 Heterocephalus glaber
GGACTGACGAGAAGTTACAATGTTGGAGAAACAAGCTGCAGAGAACCTGGCACACAGCAGATACTCGTGAGTGGCCGTTATGGCTGTTTTCATAGTTTGAGTATTAATTAGAAGTGAAAGAAATGGAGTATTCTATGCCCACACCAGGAATGCTTCGGGCTGAGACGTCATGGCAGGTAGCAGTGCTTCAACAAGAATGTGGGTACCGGCCCCAGCCCAAGGCTCTTTGTGGTCCTAAGAGTCTCAGGGTCAGGGAAGAGACAAGAGAAGGCTGTGTCCTAAGATGCCCCATTACGCTCGCTCTGTGCTATCCTTGTGCCCCAGCTCCTACCTGAGTGCCCAGTGCTAACAGCAGGCCAGGCAAAGTGAGGGCAGCTGTCCCGACAGGCATTTTGGGGGTGAGCGTGGGCGGCCTGGGGACCCCAGGAGGGAGGTGAGGCTTTGGGGACCCCAGCCTTGACTTCCTGCATTCTGTTGGTCTCCTCTGGAGCAAATCTGCATTCAGTTTACACACCTTCCGCAGGCCTGGGCTGAAGGTCTAGGACCTGTGACAGCACAGTTCGGTGAGAGACAGAAAGCCCTGGCGGGAGGTCGGAGGCCTGGGTTTGAATCTTCGCTATGCTATGTTCTGCTGTGTGCCCTCAAGCAAACCACGGTCTGTTTCTGGCCCTCAGTTTCTTCATTACCAGAAAAGGGGAGGGTGATTTCAGTGAGAGGAAATCATTCAGTATAGAAGGTCGTTCCAGAGCAGGAGGCCAGAAATGGCAAGGGTGGTCTCTCTTCACCCCAAAGGAAGATACCTCAGCAGAGCAGAACTTACCAGGCCTTCGGGAGCCCAGAACCCTAAAGTCTACCCTTTGAATGACCTTGGGGCTAGATGTGACATCGGGCCGCCTGGATACTGCCTTTCCTCAGCTTGTTCCTTTCTCCCCACTTTCAATCTCACTTCCCAATCTGCCCCACCCTCGACAGCTGGTGTTCCTGTGCACCCAGTACCATTTACACCATCACACGGTGCTCACGGCCTGAAAGCCCTTTCTCCAAACACTGCCTTCTGTCCATCACACACGCAGCTACTGCCTCTCCCAAGAAGCCTTCCCTGATCACCTCCAGTCTTTGTTGGGGCTTCCCCTGAGCTCCCCTAAATAGCCTTCTAGAGTGGAGATCAGCAAAGTTCCTCTGTGAAGGACCAGAAGGTAGATATTTTAGGCTTTTGGGGGCCAGTCTGTCACATCATTCAGTTCTGCCACTGCAAGGCAGAAGCCACCACACACAAGAGGTAAAAAAGCGAGCACAGCTGTGTTTCAATGAAAGTTTATTTGCAAGAACAAGCAACAGGCTGTGGATGTGGCCAGTGTCCTGTAATTTGATGACCTCTGCTCTAAATCATCACTGATCTTGTGCTCGAATATGGTCTGCGCTCCTTCCTGGCCCCCAGTACAGGATCCAACTCAGGGTAGATCTTGGGGGACAGTGAACCAAATGCCCAGTCTCTGCTCCGGCACCTCCAGGCCCAGGGCTCCCCCGATCCCAGGAAGTTCCTTCCCACAAGCCAGCTTCCTCCGTGATTCTCTAGCTGCCTGCAGGGATCCAGGGAGAGCCTGGTTCTCTGAATCTATTTCTACCTTTCTTTTCCACAGAGTCTTTACAGTATATCTGCATCCTAAGATGCGTTTTGTTCACAGTTTCCTTAGACGGAAGTGTCTGTGTTTGTGCAGGGCTAGAAGAAACCCAAGGAATCCCAGTCCACCTACAGTCAGGGAGCCTAAGGCCTGGGGTAACACAGCAAGACAGGATATAAGAGCCAGTTTTCATGCCTTTTAGCCCAGAAGCCCCCAGCAGCCCTCCCTGAGCCCCGTACCAAGAAGTCATTACCAGTCAATCCCAATACCACTTTTTGGTAAATCATAGTCCATAATCATCTTAAAGTCAGCACCAGTATGAACCACAGCACTTGGAAACTATTCCCCTGTAAGAAGCCCGCATCCACAACGAGAAACGTGTATCCCAGTGTTTCTTTTTCCTGTTCCAACACTGCCAAGTGCTTCCTGTATACCAGCTTTGCTAGGTGTTTTACCTAGGAAATCCCAGAAGCAGGCTTCTTGTGTTCTCACTTGACATATGAGGAAACCCAGGTCTAGAGACACTAAGTATAGGCCTTCATCACATCTGGTGAACTCCCAGTCAGATATGCCTGCTTTTACCCTCCATGACTCCCCAAACAAACACTCAGCGGTAGATGTGGAAGGAAGGCCCCAGGGAAGTAGGTGGGAAAGCACCATGGAAGCTTCAGCCAGCAATTTATGAGCCTCTGTCTTTGGACACAGAGGACAAGGAGCTAGCCAGTCCCCAAGAGCCCAGAGCGAGGGCACATCCTTTGAGGATGTGTGATGGGGCAGTGCCCAGGAGAGCAAGGCAAGTTTGTAGAAGGTGACGAGGGGCCTGTCACTGGGCATATGACAGCCAGATACCCTCCAGAACCCTTTCTTCTCCTGCATTCTGGAAGCTCAGGGCCTCTTCCCACGTACTGAACCCTGACAGGCACTGGGCAAGACCAGAGCAGCTAAATGCACTATCAAAATCCCAGAGGGCAGCTTGGCGGTGCAGGAATGGCAGTGGAAGGCATGGTGTCCCTGATGTTATTTTTCAAAACAAGTCGGCTCACCGTCCAGGCCAGTTTGGACATTTCTACCCCGGCTCTGGCCTGGCATCTTTCATCCACAGTCCCAGGGACTCTTCGCAGCTGTGGTGGTAGCTGTTGCTACTGTGCTCTACCGAAGAGGAAACTGAGGCTCAAAGAGGCGAAAGTGGTAGGTGGCAGAAGTGGATTTCAACTCCACAGTGCTCTCTCCACTAAGGCCCTCGGTCACCCTAGCGTTAGCCAGCTAAACATGAGGACCAGAAGAGGCAATGCAGTGACATGCCTCTTGGGCCCAAGGACAAGGTAAGGGGGAAGATGAGCCGTGTAGCACTGAAGCACTTGTGGGAGGTGGGCTCCGGCAATGTGCCCAGAGTGTGCGGCACAGTACACCCGGCCTGTAACCACTTGTGCTCTGCTAATGTACAACCCTAGGGAAACTGAGGTAGCATGGTCAACTTTAGGTTTGGGGTCAGACTAAACCACTATGGAAGACCCTGTTGGAAGTGTAAGTGCATGGAAGGATTTAGAATCAAAGTTTAGCCTGCCTGCCATGGCCACCTCCTCACTGGGTGACTGTGGGCAAGTCCCTTCCCTCTCTGAGCCATTGGGGACGTAGCTTTCCCATGTAGCACTGCCACAAGGGCAAATGGCATAAAGACTCCCCTGGGCACTGTCAGAGAGGGGCCCAGCATCAGCCCACTCAGTATAACGAGTCCAACAGTTATTAAGAGGCCATCTCAGCTTTGCCACAGAAAAGCAAGCAGTCGTGAGGTTACAGAGTTAAGCTGGGCCAGACCCTTTTTTCTGGGCCTTGGCTCTGGTTCCCAGTGTGATTCCCCAGCTGGGCTGGAGGCCGTGGCTCCCTGTTTCCAAGGATTTATGTTCCTCCATGCCAGTCTGCCCCTTGGACAATGCCCACCTCTGTGAGTTCCTGTACTCTGCGACCCAGGAGTGATACATAGTCATCCAGGGTCTGCGACATCATAATCTGGTGCCATGGCAACAGATAGGCTGCCACAAAGGACTCAGGATTCCAGAGGGCGGTGAGGAGGGGCCAAGCCCAGGACAGAGCAGGGACAGTGGGAAACCCAGGACAAAGGACGTGGGAGCTGCTATTTATAGCAAAAATACAGGATGCTGACAGTGTAGGACTGTACATGGCCAATCAGGCTGCTCAGCCACACTGGGCTGTGTGACCTTACTCAAGTTACAAGACTGCTCTGAGCCTCTTTGTCTGTGCGCCTCACAGTGCACACAGGGCTGCTATGAGGAGCGAATGTACTTTACGAACAGAAAACCAAAAAGGTGCAAGTCTGAGGAGTGCTCAGTCACAGCCCCAGCCCTGGCAGCTGCACGTGTGTGGTGCAGGGTCCTTCAGGCAGCACTTCGGGCCTCCCTTCTCATCAGGAGATGGAGGTGGGGTGCTGACTGCATCTCCAGCCCCTCTCCTCACCCAGTCTATGATCTTACAAATTATTATGATCACTCAACACCTCCTGGCTTCCCCAAGACAATGCACATCCTCATGTTGCTGTGCCCACCCACACACAGACTGCAGCCCAGTGCAGAGCTCAGGACACCTGGGAGAGCCGCTCATGGGCCTTCCTCCTGCCATGTCAGAGCCCTCCTATTTACCACAGAAGTCACAGCTCAAGGGCAAGCACACACCCATGGGGGGCTGCACCCAAACCCAGGCACTGACTTCCCCTCCCACAGTGGCCAGAAAGCCAGGCGGGGGTCTGTTGGAGGAGGGCACTGCGTTGAAGGAAGGAATCAGCAAACTGTGGGAGTGGCAGGGCCATGGCGGGCGATGGGGCTGTGGTGGAGGCCAGCGGCAAGGGGCCTGGGAGCTCCACCAGGCTGGGGGCCAAGGTGTCCCAGCTGGCACAAGCTGCTCAAGGGGCCAACGCAGGGCCTAGCTTTCCTTGAGTCACCCAGGACCCATCCAGCCTTTTATGGAGCACAGGGCTGCTGTTAGCCAACAAAAGCCACGGCTCAAGGTGTCAGAACCTGCTTTGGGATCGGTGAGGCCGACCGGCCCCTATCAGAAGGAGGAGCAGAGGACAGGACAATGAGCAGGAGTGGCCGTCCACCCAGACATCTGGGATACACACTCTTTCCCTTGGAGGTTCCTGATGCCTGGGGGCTTCCCAAGGGCCCAGAGAAGGCCTGCAGTAGGCAGCCGAGTGACTGTATCCTCCAGCACCTCTTAACTTATTCCACCAAGAAACTCTTATTAACTTCCCAAGAAAAAGTGACCCAGTGAACCACACCCAGGAAAACACTAGGCGATTCCAGCCCCTCGTCGTAAGATGAGGTGAGCTCTGCAGAATGAGACTCACTACAGTCCCCCAGCAGGGTCAGCCCCATTGGACAGCAAACCATACAAGGTACATGACACTGAGCCCAGAGTGGAGCTGTGGGGACCCCACTGGGGACAGCCCCGTGCTCAGAGCAGGGACTTTTCAAGAGGAGAGCTCAGGATGAGAATGGATTGATACCAGGGCACCTGGGTCCAAGAAATGAGAGAGATGTCAGGGATGGGGCTCTGTTCCAAAGCCCCAGAGAGAGGCAGAGCAGGGACCCACGGAAAGGGGGATTACAGCTCAATACTTGCTGCGAAACCCAGAGCGGATCCTCTCCCCTCTCAGGGCCCTTGAGAGACAGAAAACAAAAACATAAATCCCCCACCTTGGACCCTGATGCACAAAAGGGACCGGCTGTTCCCATTTCCCCTCCCAGGCCTGGGCCAGCCCTAGGCAGCTGGGCCACTTGTACCCAGGGCGGGGAGATGAAAGAGCTGCTCCCCCTTCTGCAGAGCTCGCCAGGCCCTGGCGTTGCCAAGACGACCACTGCCAGCTGAACGAAGATCCGGGGTGGGGGCAGGGGGCGTGCCAGCCCGCCCCTGGCCTACTAACCTGGCAGGCAGATTTAAATGACAGCCCAGGAAGCTACTATTAAACTGTCACCCCAGTCAACAGGACAACGGACCCGAAGTGTTCTCTGGCTGCAGCAACAACACAGCAGGAGTGAGAGGGGGAGGAGACCGTGGCCCAGAGCAACCTGCACCCCCTCCCAGGAGGCTCTGGCCTGCCTGCCTGTCCACCCCTGCCAGAGCCACCCTCTCAGGCTGTGGCAGGTCCTGGCATGGAGCTGGGGCACGGTACAGGGACTGGCAAACTTTATTCTTCATCTTTAAGCAGGAGAATCCTTTCCCAAGTGAAACTCCAATGTACAAAACATAAAAATAGAGCTGCACTGCTAGAAGCAGAATGGGAGATGGGGGACCCTACCATTTCCGCATCACCCCTTCAATAGCTCTGCTAGGGCCTCTGCAAAACCCTGGGGCTAGATGCCCACCACCAGCTACTTTGGGCCCAGCAGTGCTGGATTCAAATCCTAACCCCTCCCTAAACATGTAATGCTCTCTCATAATACTGGTTCATGTGTCTTTCTAAGGCACCACGGTTCTAAGACTGCAGCACTGATTCCCACACCCTAAGTTCTGTGGACAAGACTCCATGACAGCTACTGCTGGAGTCAGAGATGTCAATAAGCTGTGGATGGTGTGGATCCCATCCCTGCCATGGACTGTTTCTCTGGGCCCAAGCATCCACTCACTGACTAGTCTCCTTGACTAGTCTCCTAGTCAAGGCTCTCGGTAATGTGGGAGGCAAACTGTTCCCACAGCGTCCTGACACTCACCAAGTGCAGTGGGCGGGGCTCGGCTCTCAGCTCTGTGGCTTTGTGCTGCCCAGCGGGCTCTGGGGCCACCACCATCCATCAGCAGGTGACATCTGAGTTCACTTTCCCCCCATCCTCCCACCCCACCTGGGCAGAAGGAAGAGGAAGACTGCAGGGGGTGAGGACATGAGAAATGTTCGAGGGAGAGGAAGAAAGAATGAAAGAGGTGGTGTGGGGAGAACCCCTTTTGGGTGAAGGCCTCCTTGCTTTTAAATTGGGAAATTCTCTCGGTTGTCTCCTCTCCTAACCTATTCCACTAGAGCTGTACCTTCTAACTAGGCTACATCATCAGACGGGTTGGGGGCGCAAACGGCATCAAAGTGTCAAAGGTACAAAGAGGTCAGAGAGTCACAAAATAGGGTGACCATGGCAGAGCCAACTTCCTGGGGAGGTAAAACTTGGCCCGGGCTGGGGGATAACTAGGGAGTGTCAGGATCACCTCTCAAGTAACATCCTGTCACTATGGCTGAAAAACCGAGATGTCATTCCATGAGCATCACCATGTCCCAGTGCAGGTCTCCATGCCACCCTTGGCTGGGCCCTCAGAAGGAGGTGGCATTTACTAGATGGGGACAGGAGGGAGACACAGAAAAGGGGAGGGACCCGAGCAAGACTTCACAGGCAGTGGGGTCAGGGTCAGGACTCAAAGCCAAAGCCCTATCCCTCAGTCCAGCTCTCTTTCCTCAGCCCGAGGGTCCCCTGACAGCATCTGGTCACAAGTGGGCACTCACCGAATAGCTATGGCCCCACTCCTCTAATAGACCATGTGGCCTCTTCCTGCTCTGGGCCTTAGTTTCCTCACACAAACAAATCTTTAGGGACCCCTTTGCAGCTGACATTCTGCTTCTGTGACCCAGGGTTGTGGTTCTTGGCACTGCTCCAAGTCCCTACAAAAGGGTCACCTGGGGGCTCCCATAGCTGATCCCTCCTGCAGACCAGCACATTCCAGCTGCTCTTGGACACTGCCTGACCCCAGCCCGGCTGTCACCAAGGGAGGCGCAAGCCCTCACTGGGGTATGTGGGACTCCCTGTCGCCACAGCGAAGATGAGCATCTCTGAGGGACAGGCAACAAAGGCGTCTTCCTGTCCCAGTGATTTGTGGACACACAGGGTATTGAGCCAGTGACAGCTGGGGGCCTGCGGGAGAAGGTCAGGGAGAGATGTGGGTAGGATAGGATCAGCACGGGACCCTGGCTGGTGCCTGCCAAGGAACCAAACATGACGCAAGAGTGCTACATGAAGAAGCAGGCTGCACACCAGGAAAACGGCCACTCTCCTGCCCATCTCCCAGGCCTGGCCAGCCTCACCCTGGATTTTGGCCAGTCCACTGGGCACCAGTATCACAGGTCCCAGAGAAACAACTAGAAGAAAACTCAGGGTATGCTCAAAGAAGAAGCCTCCAGAGAACAAGAGGCAAGTCCTGGAAACCCTTTAGGGCCTCCAGCCCAGGGTTCTACCTGGCTCCTGGGCCCACAGGACCCCTTCATTGGGCAGGGAGCATCTGACATAAGAACTCAGCTCCTCTGACCAGGCGACCTTCCGGTCTTACCCCGGCCAGGCCACCTGAAGCTGACAGGAGGTTCTGCTTCCCTTGGGCAGACCTCAGAGCCTTCTATGGCCTTCAGGGCCTGTTCCTGCCACCAGTCTCCTGATGGAAGGGCAGGGGTCAGGGCAGCTCCATGTCATTCCAGCCTCTCTGCCACCAATATTCTGGGTGACACAGGATAGGCCTCTTCGGGTTCTCTGCCCCCACTAACTGTGAGTGGGAAGCCCAGGGTCCTGGAGCAGAACTCTGCAGCCAGAGCCAAGGAGGTCAGGACAGAGGGGCCTGGGAACCCATGGGTACAGGTGCTGCCTCTGATGATGGAGCCAATGATGGAGTGATGATCTCTGTGCTCTTGGGGAGGGGGCTGGTCCCTCCTCCCACCCACTGGAAGTCAAAGCATTCTGGCCCCTGCTGTGGGCAGCAATGTCCATACAGCACCCTCATTTACTACTGGCTGGTCATGCTGGGAAGCAGCCCTAGCTAAGCAAAAAATGCAAATGCTTTCACCAATTAGGCTGGTAAGAGAAGCGTTTCTGAGAGGAGCCCCATCGGCCCATCCCGGTGACAAATAGGCAGCGACACCCTGTCACTGAGAAATCAATCTCCTGCTTCCTCTCCGGGGTGCCCTTCTGTGCTGGGCCTGGGACCCTTGCCAGCAAGTGTGAGGCAAATCATGCCCAGGAGGTGGTATGAGTTCTGCCACCCCCGGCCCCATGTTAGCAATCCAGCGAGCCTCTGCTCACCTGTGTGCCCAGCAGGAGGCTGCAGGTTAGCTCGGCTCTGTGAAGCTGTCCAGGCCTGTGCCGGGAGGCTGCTGGCTTATTGGGAGAGAGAGATGAAAAATATTCCACTGAGAAGGGGTTAACACTGGGCTATCGGCCTGGGGGTGGTGGCTGTGTCCTGTAGCCTTGAGGTGAGTGTCCTGCCACCTCCATGCCTCGTTCTCTTCTTCCATGGCATGATGGGTCGGACAAGATGAGCTCCAAGTTCCCTTCCTTGTTAGCTATGGTGTTACCCACCCTCAGCCCCAGAGCAAGGCCAACTGAGGGAGGGAGTAGGGGTTGGGTCCTACCTAGATGGCCCATACCATCTAACCCTGTGCCTCCAGGTGGGGACATAAACCCAGAGCCAGCAGCCATGGTCCTCCCAAAGGCCTCTCCAAAATCAGCCATCTTTCCTTGTCCTGCTGACTCTCCATGTCCCTTAGAATATGGCCAAGGGCTTCACAAGGGGCTGAGGAACTCTTCAGGTGCCACGACCCCTGGCTACCTGCCTCTCATAACCACTGACAGCCACGGGCTTGGTGCATGATCCCTTTACTCATGCAGCTCCTCTAGGCAGAAAGCCTTCAACCTCCATGCTGCAAATTCTCCCACCCCAGGAGGCCAGTGCAAATATCAGTTTGATGGTATCTGTCACTACCCCTAACAAAGCAGAAATGAATGGACCCCAGCCCAGGGCCTGCAGGGCCTAGAGCTCCAAGGGTGGACCTTTAGCAAGCTTGATGCTCCCCTGGGGTGCTTATTTTGGGCACTGCATTTTGGGCAGGCCAGAGGGAGGCAAATCCTTCCCAGTCCAGTTATTGGTAGCTGGGTCCTCAGTGGTGGAAAAGTCTTTCACGAGGCTTCTCTGGGGAACTGTACAAAGCCAGGCCTGGGCGGGGGGACAAGCCCTGCCTCTCCTGTGCCTCAGGCTCTTGTAGCCATCAGAGGAGAAAGGAATGGTTCCACAGGCACCATTCAAGGAGGCTCACAGGGACAGAGAGAAACGGACAGATGGATGGAGGCCTCCGGGTGGCAGGACCCACTTCCAGGAGGGGTGATGAGGACAGCAGAGTACAAGGGTCAGGGCAGGTGCCCAGTGGAGACAGATGGTCTGTGAACAAGGCAGGGGCAACAGAGGAGCCTCAGCTCAGAGGAGGGGACTTTACGGGATGAGACTATCTGACTGGGAAACTCGGCTGAGCCTAGAGGAAAAAATGAGAGGTGGACCTTCCTTCAGAGTTCACAGCCCAGCTGAGAAAGCAAGGACCTCACACATGACAGCCACAACCCAGAACAAAACAAGATGGTCTTGATTAGAGTCGAGGGTAGGGAAGCCACTGTCCAGGCAAGAACCCTCACTTCCCCTCTCCGGACCCCAGTGCCCAGCTATACAACGAGGACACTGAACTCAGCGCCTCCAACCCCTCACCCATCGCTCTCTTGCCTTCAAGTTAAAGCTCAGAGGAAGGAGTGATTTTGGCTGGCTGCAGGGGGCTGGGGAAGCCCACCCTGAGAAAATGTTTTGCTCCAGAAGGAAAAGGTAGAGTCTTTTTACCAGGTGGAAAAGGCTGTTTCTGGCTTCTTGGTACATTTCAAGGAAAACGGGGCACTTTCTCTGAAGCCCTTTAACCTCTAGGAATTAGTTCCAGTGAGGAAACAGGAGCATGTAGCCCACAACCCTCACCCAACAGCAGATTCTGTCCCCAGGGCAGGAGCTATCGCTGTGCCACTCTGGCCAGCGGGGGCTTCTCTGTCCAGACAGACTCCAGCCTGCTGTGTGCCAACAGCAAGTCCAGACACGGAGTCCCGGGAATGATCTGGGTGACTACAGGTGAGTTCACCTCACAGGGCCTCAGCTCCTTACCTAGAATAAGACTGAGGATCTCAGGCGGTGAGAATAACAAGAAATCGGGCAGGCCGTGATATTAGATGGTGAATTGTGCAACCCTACAAAAAAGGCAGGAGGCATCATTGTTAACGGTGTTGTTTACCGTTTATTTCTTACCAACCCACTCATCGAAGCTTTCCTGGTGGGCCTTCAAGGGAGAGCTGGGCTGCCTTCCTGCTGAGTGTGAGAGGGCTGGGCACACGGACAAGGGGCTTGGCTCAGTCCCATGAGGTCCTAGGGCTGGACCAGTCCACATGGGGCACTCTGGGGAGGGTTCAGGAGGAGCCGAGGGGCTGCAGGCAGAACACACCTGGAACTCAGGCCTTGGGGGCCCCTAGCCCAGCCTTGTGTTTCAGAAGTAGGGAAAATGAGGGCAGGGAACACTGGACTGACCTGGGGTCACACTCCCAAGGCAGTCGCAGCAAAGCAATTACACTGCCGCACAAGCTCCAGCCACAGAACACAACTGCAGCTTAAGAGACTCACAGAATCCTAAAACAGCCTTAGAATCACAGAACAGAATCTCTTATCTTGGGGGAAAATCTTTACACACACAGCAAAAGACCTCAGACCTATTCAGCCTAAATGTTAGGCCTGTGGAGTCGAAGAATCTTCACAGTTTGAAATCATACAGAATCTCAGACTCACAAACACAACAGAAACCTAGGAGTTCCGAGTCACAGGATCTAATCCAGGTGCCAAAAGTGGCGAAGGCCTGGCCCCTCTCAGCCCCACCAGTGCAGGAATCCTGTTCTCACCACCAACATACGGCCGTTCCGACCTCCTGGATGCACTCGGTGACAGGGCCTCAGCCAGCTGTGCCCGCTGGAGGCTGGACACGTTCCCTCCTGAACAGGGAGGGAAATAAGTTCTCAACAGGAGATCCCCACTTTGTACAAATGGATTTTTCACCCCTCCTTGTTCTTTGGCTCTGGTCAGAAAGATTCCCAGGGAAATGGAAAGGAGCCAAGAGCTGCCACGAAATGACTTTAACCAGCAGACAGGCTGGTAATAGGTTTCAGTGGGAAAGGGAAGGAGAGGGGCGATTAATTCCAACTTGCTATGCGATAAAGGAAATTAAGGCATAATACTGAGAAGGCAGCAGCTCTATTAACCTGTGCGGAATACCAATTACTTCAGGCTTCTCAAAATTGCTAGAAATAAAGAGAAAACCCCAAAAGAGAGTGTGATTGTGGCCCAGGACGCATCTGGATTAGGCTGTTTGTTTGCCCTGGCACCCTAATGATGGGAATGAGGGAAAATTCCCCGTTTCCTGGGAGACGGCTATGCCCAAGTGGGAGAGGAAAGGCAGGCCCACGTGTAGCCACTGGTCTGCCTGGCAAATGCACAGGGGAGAGGGGCTCCTCAGGCCCACTTCAGGGGAGGCCCTCACCCAGCGCTCTCCTGAGCTCACCCTTAGACACCTTTTCTGGGAGCAAACCTAGCAGGGCCTTGCTTCTGCCAACTCCTGTCCTCACAGAAAGGCCCTATGTCTCTGGTGCTGGAGGCCAATGAATCCAGCAGGGGCCTACTGTGTGCCAGGCACCTTTTGCAGGGTGCTGGTCCTGTGAAGCCAGGACTGCGGGCTCTGGTCAAGACCACCCACCCAAGGCCGCCATATGCAAGCGGCAGGGGCAGAGATGAATGGCCATGGGCCACAGCACAGTGCCTCTAGCCAGAGCTGGGGCCAGGTGCCCAGCAAACCCACACTTCCCACAGGCATCCTGACTCATGCTCAGAGCCCCTTATGCAGAAGTGCCCATCAGCCTGGGGTGCTGGGCCAGCATGGTTCCCCAGGCACAGGTCCCAACATAGCATGCTGGAGGTGAAACCACTTCTGAGACCGCCAACCCTCTGACCACACTGCCTGCCATCCCAGGACAGTTCCACCCACCTTGCTCTTTCCTTCACATGAACACTTCCTCCCAGAACCGTGGTTTGGAAAGAGTCTAGTCTGCGGCCTGCTGAGGCCTTCCTCCTGACAGGGGTAGGCAGCAGGACAAGGGCTCAAATCCTGGCTTTGTATTCAAATACTTGGCCTTTCTGAGCCTGTGTTTTCCTCATCTGAAAATCTTTACTTGCAGGGTAGTTGGCTGTGAGAACAAATTAACCTCAGTGCCCCACAAAGGGCCTGGCATTCAGAAGATATTCAGTGATGGAAGTTTCTCCTCCGCTTCCCCAGCCACCATGGCAGCAGCCCCCAGCCCCAGGCTTTGTGTGTGGTGGGCCCCCAAGCAGTTCTTGTTACAATTTTTAAAGGGCCTCGGGCCACCTACATCTCCTCTGACTTATTTTCTCCATGTTCAGGAAGAAGGGAGAGAAAGGCTGAGGTGGGTAGAATTATCACCAGGCAGCAGCTGGGCTCACAGGGCAGGTGGTTTCAGAAACCCAGCTAATCCTGCCAGGCTTAGAACCCTGAGTCAGGCAGAGCAAGACTGGCCCTTGTGGGTGCACAAGCAGCTGGTGGAGGCCCAGCCACCTACCTTCCCTGCTGCCTCTGTCCTGTCCCACATGGGTCTCTCCTGTGCCCCACAGAGAACAGTCCCTCCAGAATGGCCTTTCCTCCAACCACATGCAGAGCACCAGCCAGGGAGAGCCGTGTGGGGAGAAAGGAGGGTGAACAGTGAGCCTGTCCAAGGCCAAAGCCAAGCTTGCTGAGAGGCCAGGGTATCTGACGAGCACTGTCCTTATTCTTTGGGAGTTGAGTGGTGGGCTCCCTGCCTCCACCCTACTAGGAAGCCTCCCAGAATCCCACATGGCACTGAGACCTGTTCCAGTCCATAGCCCTGTCACCTTGTGTTCTGGTCGCTCAGCTCTCTTTCCTATCAGACTGGCAGCTTGTTTGGAGCCAGGACAAGATCTGCCCAGGCAGGTACCATGGGGAACATGCAGATGGATGGATGGATGAATGAATATAATCTTGAGGCTTAGGTTTTTCAATCTGCACAAAATTCACAACCAGATATACAGACTATATCACCCAGAATTCTACATACACAGCAAAACAACAATCACTAACATTACTTTAAAATCCTTTGTTCATGCATATAATGACCTGTGGCTTTAGTGCATTCCAAGTTCTCTCCTGTTGGATGGCACCCCACACCCTTCCCTTGAGGTAAACAAGCCCCCTCCTGAATCCCCTTTCTCCCTTGCCCCCAAGGCAGCCCTAAGAAATGGGGGAGGGTTGTACCATTTCAGGACCTTTCTGAGCCACCAGGAAAATCTAAATCATAGAAATGCTAAAGGCACAAAGGGCCAGGGCAGCGGCTGCCTGGAGCAGAAAGAGCACCACACTGGGAGCCCCAGTCCAAGCCCTCCACACAGGGTCTCTGCGCTTCGGCAGGCCCGGGTTTCCCTATCAAACGGGACCCCATCAAAGGCAAGCTGTGAACCAGCTGAACCCACCCCATCTCACTTTCTTCCTAGCCCATCTGTGACCACCACCTTGGCCAGCAGGGCTGAGGAGGACGCCTCCCCTGCACACAGGGCTGCCTGCCTCACCACACCCAAGAGCCAGGCCTGGGCACAGTCCACACGCACAGGAGTGCACACAGATCCTCAGGCGCCTGCACACAGCACATGCGTGTGCAGATGGGCACACATGCTCACAGAGGCACACACACACTCAGATGTGCACTTCATACTGAACACACTCATGCGCACATGGCATTCTGTGCAAACACCAAAGCACATAGGCCACATACCCACACATACACAGGTGGCTGCATACAATGCTCACACACCACATCAAAATATGCATCGATTTTTTTCCCTGCCTCTTCTGTGACAGCCAGATGGTGGGATTCTCCCACAGGGCTACCATTTAATGCTCTAATTAATTAAAAAAAAATTCTAGGTACCCAAAGCCTGGGTTTGTTCCAAACATCCCAGGCACGGCCCAGTCTGAGGCCCAGGAGGACAGTGGGACCTAGCGGGAGGGGCACCCCTGCAGGCAGGAGAGACCCCACCCCCACCCAGTGAGCAGGTACCTAGCCTAGCAAGAGGGCAGGCCAAGGACCATCTGCCCAGAATGTGGGCCTGCCCTGGCTCCAAGGATGCTCCATGACCTAGGATGGGGAAAGAGCCCCTCTCCAGCCCCTGGCTGGGACACCTGTCCCTGCCTGCACACCTCAGGAGACAGGGAGCGCAGTCCCTACAGGGGCCACTCGTTCCCTGACCAGTTTCATTGCAGTGCAGAAGTGTTTGAGAATAAGGTGGCTCAAAGGCTGCACGTACAGATCAAACCTGCCTTTCCTGAGCCCCACTGTGTGCAGACCACGTGAGAAACAGGGCCAAGGCCCCCACCCTACCAGTGCATCTCCACCAGGGCAGGCTGCTGGGGTAAGTGAGTGAACCAAAGTGCACCTCACTCTGTCTCCTGGGGACCACCCTGTGGTCAGGCATAAGGGTCCCGGGCACCCAGCCAGCAGAAACTGAGAATCACCTGCCCTCTAGGCCTTTCTTCTGCCTGGTGAGGTCTTTGCTGCTAAGTGGGTAAACGCAGCAATAAATTTACCGCCTCGCTTATGAGTAATTCACTGTCAGAAGCTCAGCTTAAGCAGAGGGTGAACACTAATGTTGTGACAGATCTCCTCGGAGTTGGGGAATCCCCCATCCTGGCACCCAGGGCCTGGCCTGTGCTTCCCTGCTTGTGGGGGGATGGTGGTGGTGAGAGGCTGAGATGGAGTCACCCAGCACCTCAGGTTGCCCCCGAAGAGGAGGGATTTGGGACCTGGAGGTGTTGGGGAGATCAGGCAGCTCGGCAAGTCCACTTCCAAAGGGTCCCTCGGTCCTTTCCTTGGCGTAATGGCTGACAAACAGACTTGGGCAGTCAGAGGCCAAGGTCTGAATCCTGTTGCTGCCTCTCCTGTGCCATGTGATCTTGGGTGAGTCTCCTCATGTCTTTGTCTTGTGACATCCTAGTCAGCAAAGGGACAGGAAAGATCCACAGGGCTGTCAAGGGATCATGAGGTCATGAATGGAAGCTGAGGTGCTCAAATACCTTGGTCCCCCACCAGTGAGTATCAGAGTAGTAGCCACAAACTGCTCCCCATCTTGTTTAATACCTAGCCAATAATCCTTTGAGGCAGGGACTACCATAGCCCTACTGTGTAGACAGGAACACTAAGGCGCGGAGAGGGAGGAGATTGGCTGTCTGACCTTAGGTGAATAGGTCACATCTGCAGGTGGCCACCACACTGTGCAGGGATGAAGGGAAGCTGACTGGCAAGAGCTCCCCAAACAGCCAAGGTGAAGCTGGGTTGAGCACAGGCCTGGCAATAATGTCTGTGGAATGAATGTGTGGTTGCTGGAGGAAGGGGAGAAGCAGGCATCCATCCGAGAGGTCTGTGGCCTGTTGTCGACCACCAAGACTGAAGTAAGGTGCCCCCACTTCCCACCCAGCTCACCCAGCTGGTGTCTGGCTCCGGGCAGAGAACATGCGGAGGAAGCACTCCCCGGACTCTCAGGATTGACACCCCTTCCCGGCCCTCCCGGCTTCCCCTGGGGCACCAGCCCCGGCCTGGCCCAGGGCAGTCACACAGTAACTTATCACTAACGAATGCCATATTAATATTAATGGCAAGACGTCTCTGGCCAGAACCAACTTTAGCAACAGTAGGAAGGGGGCCCAGCCCCCACCCACCTACTCCCACACCTCATCAGAGAAGACAGGAGCCCCCAGCGCACAGGCCAGCGGGGACCTGTCCTGTCAGTTGCCCCTCCCTGGAGCATACCCACACCCTGTCCTCCAGGAGGGGCTCTGGGGCCCAGGTCCCATGGTCTTGCCTAGTAGCTGGAGTTCTGTTGTCAAGGGGCTGCCTGGGAAGAGTGTGGGGAGAAGGAAGCAACGGGCTGGGGCAGGGGCAGATTCTACCTCCAGAGAAGCCCTGCGAGCCCTCATCAGGCCAGTGCCTCCTGCCATGTCCAATCACACCTAACCCTGCCACAGCCCCCCACCCATACCCCTGGCTCAGACGTCTACTCCCATGTGACCTAGAAGAAGTCACTTGCTACCTTCTACCTCACTTTTCTCCTCTACAAAGCTGGGGGTAGAATAGTGCCAGCCTCGGGAGCCCAATGTAAGGACTGGAGACGCTGCCCAGCACAGAGTGGGGCTCGGCACAGGATGCCTGTGACCATGGGCAGCCCAGAGATTGGTGCAGTGGAGACCCCGTCCCGTCAGGGGCCACTGAGGAGCTGGGCTGGGCCCAGGTGTCTCTGGTTTCTATAGGGCTGCTCTGCAGCAGGTCCAGCCAGGGGACTTGTGGCAGGCCTGGGACCCACAGGGCTTTTTGGGACAGACAGACAGAACTTTCTCCCAGAAATTTTAGAAAGAACTGCCTTATGAAGGAGTGGGGTCTCCATCCAGGAGGTAGGCACACGGGGCACCCAGCCATCCCCTCGGTAAGCGTGCAGTGGGCGCTTCCTCTGCGTCGGGCTGCAGGGGGCTGCGGGGGGCCAGGCAGAGACAGTGTGACAGCCAGGCCCGTGTGGAGAAACCCACGCTCTAACAGCATCGGAGACACCCAAGGTACCAAATCTGCCTCCAACTGCCAGGCCTGCCCACCCCAGCAAGCAGGTTAGAGCCTGGGGGAGATGAAGGGCTCTTCGCCATGAGAGGCAGTGTGGCCAGTGGCTGAACTCAGACACTCTGATGCCTGCTACCCCCGTGACCCCAAGGGCCTCCCCGACCCCAGGCTCTCCCGACCCTGGCCTACTTTGACGCCAACTCAGCACCAGCCCTGGGAGCCCTGCTCACCCCCGCACCCTGTGAGGAATGGCAGGAGGTAGCCGTGGTGGGTGGGGCCTCAGGCAGCAAGGTATGGAACCGGAGGGGGGTGGCTGTCTCTGCCTGCACAGGGCAAGGGCACGGCCAGCCCCAGGCAGGTGGCAAGCTCATCCCTTGCCTACTTCTGCCCCCCAGCATCTGCACACCCCCCCCCAGCAGTTCCTGGGGAGCAGGCTCCAAGGAGGCCCAGCAGCCAGACCACCAGCTGCTTCCCCCTCCCCACACAAGCCCTGGCCACAAAGCATCCTCCCCCAGCTCTGCCTGCCTGCGGTGACAGCCTCTTGGCACCAGTTCTCCCTCCCTCCATCTGTCAGGAATTGGTGCAGACAGACTGTGAGAACCACAAGAGGAAGCAGCAAGGCTGCTTGGACCCCTCCCCTCCCTCCACCTCCCCAGCTCTCTCCCCTCCCTTTCCATCTGTCTCCATCGTTTCCTCCTGATGAAGACATTGACAGAGTGGGCATGTGGAGGGGGAGAGGCCGACCAGCCAGCCAGCACCCCAGTTAGAACCACAACCACAGCACGGCCACCCATCTGTCTTCCCTTCTCTCCAGCCATCGAGTCAGTGCCAGTGGAATTCAGTGCTCAGCATCCCCATCTGTACAATGGGCATAGTGATTCCTGCTGGGCCCACCTCCAAAGGGCTACCATGAGCCTGGAGATGGCAGGTGGAAAGGGTTTTTCTCTCCAGACGGCTCGAATGAGGCAAATGGCCAGTTCTCTGCCTCCTTCCTATTTATAAAGGGAACAAGGACCTTGGCACTGCCCTTCTCGAGGGAGCAGTGAGGCCAGATGGGCCGTGGGCAGATGCGTGAGGATGGCAGCAGGAACCCAGGCAGGCCTATCACTGTGACAACTCTCACTCTATCTGGGGGAGGTGAGCAGGGCAGGGCTGGGGAAACCGAGGCCAGAGAGGGGAGTCACACAGCTGGGCTAGAAGCAGATACTGCAACAGCAGCCAGGCCTCCCATCTCCCTGGAGAGAACCCAGGATTCTGGCTCCACCGCTTCTAGACCTCCAGGAAGCTGCATTTCTCCTGTGAATTATCCCAAAACATGGGGAAGAAACTAGGTTTTTCTGTTTTTAAGGGAGCTAGCACTTAATGCAGCTGGCAACAGAATCCACAAGTAATGGGTAAGCCCTGCTACGGACCTGGGGGCAGGGCCCAAGGCTTGTGGGGTGCAGGAGACTGGCCCAGTAGCCCGAGACTGAAGGGCTGCCTGAGACTGCGATTCAGAGTTCTGGAACTGGGACAGTGCTAGTAGACCAGGACAAGTTCCCTGAGCGGGGTAAACACTGAGCCAGCATCAGGTGGGTATCTCCACCGGACACCAGCAAAGCTCCTGCTTGCCCACACTGTGAAGGGTGCAGCCTCAGGTGTGACCCTAGCTTCACAGAGGGGCACCCAAGTAATGAGGAGAGGGTCTCAGGTCCTCTACCCCTCTCACAGGCTCAGAGGAAGTCACACACTGAGTTAGGGGACAGTGCTCCCAGGGCATGGGACACAGAGCAAACACTCAATAAAGGCAGGAGTACAAGGCTCCAGGCCACACAGCACTTCCCAGGGACTCCCAGAAAAACAGTGCCGGGCACAGGCAGCCAGGGAACTGATACACCGCAAATGGTGTAGGGCCCTGGGCATACGCAAGCCCAATGATACCCTTCCCTTCCCCATCCCTGAGGCTGGTGATCTTCGTCTTGATCCACAGACTTAATCAGGCCATCAGAGTACAGACTGACAAGGCAAGAGAAGACATGGAGGGAAACATAGGGTGGGGAGCCCAGAGGAGGCTCCAATCCACAGGGGGCTACGGAGGGACCCTGGAAACAGTGGCTCTAGGCGTGAAGTGGAGTTAGACAGCAGGGGTGGGCCTTCCAGGCCAAGGGACAGTGGCACGGGAAATAGCAGGAGAGAGCTCCAGGCTTCCTCCTGAGGGTATAGCTGGAGTGGAGTCCTGGGGCTGGGGGCAGTGGAGGGTAGGACCCGGGCCTACAGAGGAGACAAGCACACACTGGTCATGCAGAACTCTTAATGCCAGTTGAGAAGACTTGGCCCTAAGGGTGGGCAGCACTGTAGACTAGAAGCTAGATAGCGGGCAGAGTATGGCAATCAGGGCAACCTGGCAGGGGGAAGAACCTAAGGACTTGGGGACCAGGACAGGTAAGGGCTCAGAGGGAGCAAGAGAGGTTCCTGACAATGGCCAGGCTATGCCTGTGTATGGAAGGGTCCAAGAAGGCAGAGGTGCCCGGGCCACAGGTCATTACGGATCTGGGCACTGCCGTTCTGCTACCCAGGAGACGAGGGCATAAAGATGTCACCTTACCTCCCGGCATGGCACATCCGTCCCTGCCGTCCACTTCCTAAAGCCTGGGAGGAAAGTCACAGTGACAGGAGCCAGAGGCTGAGAATGTGCACCCCACTGGCCTCACACTGGGAGCCTCACAGAAGCAGTGGCCCTGGTGAGATGGGCCCCACCTGAGCACACAGCACACAGCCTATGTCAGCTGTCACAGGCCGGGGCTCCCTGTGCCAGGGGCTGGGGCAGGAACACAGAAGGGAAGGGACACTGGGCAGGCTCAGGGTGAGGGCGGGGGGCAGTGCCTGCAAGCAGAGGCCCCAGAAACAGCTGGGATCGGGGAGGGCAGGAGAGCCGAAAGAGGCACATCAGGGTTGACAGAAGAATGGATTTCTAACAAGCAGCACTGTCCAGGCACAGAGCAGGCAGTCGGTCACCCTACTGCATCCCAGGGCTGCTGAGATTCCTGCATTTGGAGGGAATGGGAGACTGACCGAACCCGAAGCAGCCCCAGCCAAGAGCCACAGCCCGCTCATTCACCCACTCGGCCCATGTTCACGGGGGCCTGCTCTGCGCCAGGCCAGGGACCAGGGCGTCAGGGCCAGGTGGAGCAGGACCAGCGATGCCCCTTAGAGGTGGGCGGGAGCCCACCAGGGGACACAGGGTAGAACCAGGTCTGTCCCTTCACCCCTGGCTTCCCACTCCATGTCACAGGTCTATTTCCTACCCTCTAAAGGACCATGCATCCTTACCTCCCTGGATGTATTTAGGGGTGGAGGCTGGATACAATCCAAGCTCCGCCCACATCCCTCACTTCCCAGAGATCCCTGAGGCTCTGGGCTCATTTCCTAATGAGGTCCCTGGAAGGACTCTCCCTGATGAAACTGGGCCAGTAAGTTCCAGTCTGGAGCCACAGGAGAGAAGAGGGAGTACAGGCCCCGGTCAGCAAGCTCTCTGGCTCCTCCCAATCCACCCAGCAGGATAGCAGCACCACAGATGGGGTCCCCACAGGACAGACTGGACTTGGAGGCTCAGGAGGTCTCAGGCCAGAGGTCTTGGATTGAGCATCGGTCATGTGCTAAGCAGCACTCTTAGTGCTTTCCATAGTCAGTCCTGTGGTCACCTGGAGGGTCAGGTAGTGATGACGCAAGTGCCCGGGGGGGGGGGACCTCAGCACAGAATCTGCAAGGGTGGGAGCCACCAAAGACACCTGGAGAGAGGAGGCAGCAAAGAGCCCAAGGGCTCAAGCCACACAGCTGCCTGGGTTCTCCATGGTGCAGGAGGAAGACCTGGCTCAGTGGGACTCCTACACTGTGGGCAGATGAGGCTCTTCTACTTTCTACAGGCCACGAATCACTCCTTCCCCACACTGCACAGAGCAGGAGCCTGGGGTTCAGGGGACTCAAGGGACTCAGTCCAGACCTCCCAAGTAGGAAGTGGAAGGGCTGCTGACACTGGAGAGTCCCCACTGACCTGCACCTCTCAGTCCCTACCAAGGAGTACGCAGGAGTGGCAGGCAGAGGAGAGGAGAAAGGAAGGACACAAAGAAGCATCACACAGGCTGCCAGCGTAAAGTCTGCTCTGGTTGGCTCACAGGTATGAAACAATCCACCCAGAGCTCAGCAAAAATAAACACACAGAAAAGCAGGAATAACAAAAAAACCCCACTTAACTGTAGGCTCTGCTGATAAACAGTAGGTTCTGGCTTTGTGTGTATAGTTCAGGCCATGTTCCCTGTGTGAGGGCCTCTGAGGGCCTGTGAGGTTTGAGTTCACAACTTCTGCCCCTCCTTCTAGCCTTGGGGCTCAGGAATAGGGGGCAGCTCCTTAGAGCCCCCAAACCGGGTCTAGCCATGGCAGACTCCACAGCTACCATGAACACCTTGGCTCTCAGGGGAAACAAGAGTCCCAGAGAATTAGGGCCAGGAGATAACCACTCCCAGTGAGTAGAGGCCTCAAGAGGGGCAAGGACCTGTCAAACAGCCACTGGGCAAGGTGAGAGTAGAGGTGAGGTGTTCATAACACCCTCAGTCCTCAGGGTGGGGGCCAGACACACTGCAGGCTGCATGGCAGGGGGCGGCTGGGAACAGAGATGCCTGGCACCTCTCCAGCTACCCATAATTCCCCATCACAACAGCCCGGGGTGTGAGGGTGAGGTCGGCTTGGCTTGGCTTGGTTTGGGCCACCTTGGCGGGTGTGGGAGGGAGAGTGTCACCTTGGGCCCCTGGCCTCTGAGTGTACAAAACAGTCACTTCCCTCCTGGTGCACACTCCCTCCTCCCGAGCACACACCCACACAAGCATGTGGCCCTGTGCCCGGAGCTGAGAAGGAGCTCTGAGGGTGATAGGCAGCAGATGGCAGCTCAGGGTCCAGGAAATGGGGCAGGAGTGACCAGAGGAGTGCTAGCTAGCTGTCCCTGGATCCAGGCCATCAGGAAAGCAAACTCGGGCCCCCAGCGTTCAGTCAGGCAGCTTAACCTGGGCCTAATGAGGCCTCCCTGCCTCTCATCAGTTGCCTGTCTCTAATGTCAACCTGGACCCACTGGTGACTCAAGCCCCCTGGTGGATAACAAACCATGCCAGGCCTGGCTGGCTAACCAGCTCCTGGGGCCACCCATGAAGTGGCCATCCCAGTGCCCCCACTGTGGACAGGAGCTGGATGAGACAGTTCCTGCAGCCCCTCCCAACCAGAGACCCTGCTGCTGTCCAGGAGGTCGGGTCCTTGCCACTGGCCAGCTGACCCACATCCATCTCTTCTGCTGTGATTTCAGCAGCTGCCCTCTGATTGTGTCCTTGGAGAAGGAGGAGGAGAACTGCTGAGGGTTCTGCTCAGCCACTCCCTGTGCAAGAATCGGGCTCAGGAAGGGAAGTGAGAATCCTCACCTCCAGGCCTGGGCTCTGGGCCCACCAAGCCTGCATAATTCTGAGATGTGGGCTGTCATCTCCATTTCACAATGGCCCATGGGGCTGTTGGACCTCACTCCATTTTTTTCCATTATTGCTCTGTGTCCAATCCAATCACAAGCACAAGAAGGTCCAAGGAGCCTTGGCCTCAAGTTCACTTCTGAAAGTAGACCCTAAAAAGCCCAGCTGCCCTTTTTACCTGCCCATAATCCAGCCCACCAGGACAGCTACATTCCCCCAGCCCTCCCCAGGCAGCATGGGAAGCCAAGGGCACAGGTTTCCCAGCCCCAGGCAAGGTCAGCCCAGCCCCAACCTGGAGGCCAGCTCCAGGCAGAAGAGTTCTGCTCAAGGTGCCTGCAGTGGTGGTACAGCAAGGACCAATGAGTGTAGGGGAAATAAAGTTCAGACAAGGAGAACGGGCTGCCCAGGGTCACAGAGCAAGTTAGGGGCAGAGACAGAAAAATCTCCACAATGTGATGCAGGAGATAGTCTACCACTATGTTGAAAAGAATGAAGGAATAGTTTTGTCCTCCTCCGATTTTCTCGTGAGAAGTCCTTAGGGCCAAAACATAGTTGCCCTTTCTCCTTGCTTTGCTTTGTGTGGCTTAGATGTGGTTACTTTGTCCTGTGGGGCTGAGACAAGGTGGCCCTGTGCTCAGGAAAGGGAGAGGTCCTTTGGGCTAGACACCTCGTTGGAAAGGGGAGCCATGGGGACATGTGAGGGATGTTGTTGGAGTGGGAAAAAAAATCTCTCCACACAGCAATGATGAAAATACACCTGCTTGCTACTCCTTTCTTAAGAATTTATCTTGAAGAAAAAAATCAGACAAATGTACAAAGACGTGATATGAGGATGCCCATCCCCGCTTTGTCTGGAATAGGGCGTGGGGGAGAGGAAGCAATTCAATACATATCTTTTGTTTGTTTTGTTTTTTGATATCAGGGATTGAACTTGGGACCTTGTGCTTTCAAGGCAGGCAGCGGAACCACTGAGCTAAATCCCTGGCAATTCAATACATATCTATCAATAGGAGAACATGTTATCAAATTATGGGCAAGTCATACAGTAGAATAATACTGAGCCCCTAAAATGGTCTAAATCGACTGCTATTGACATGGAAAGGCATGTATGACATGAGGAGAAAATAATCAGCCTAACATCTCTCTTTTTTTTTGGTACCAGGGATCAAACTCGGGACCTTGCGCTTGTGAGGCAGGCAGCGGAACCACTGAGCTACATCCCCAGCCCAACACCTCATTTTTGTTTTAACTGATACACAGAGATAAATGTCTGGAAGGACAGGCTGCTTATATAGTGGTATTGCCAAGGGTGACTATTGCCTTCCTATTTTTGCTTTCTTTATTATCTGTGTTTTCTATTACAAGTATGAAATTACTTTCACATAACCCGGGGGGGAAAATTACTCCCATGGGGGGAAAAAATGAACAGAATCAACTGAAGTGAGTTTCAGCTCCAGCCTGACCAATAGTCCCATGACCTCCTTGAGCCTGAACTTCCTCTTCAGGAAAACGGAAGTGCTCACAGACCCCTGCCTCCCATGCACATCCCTGTGATGCACATACTCAATGACTGTGCTATGTTGGGACAAGCTGGAAACTAATACAGTCTCCAGAGTGGCAGCAATGAAGACCCTTGTGGTACCTCAAGGCCAATGTCCAGGGCAGGATGGTGACCACATGACCACCCTCAAGGATGCCCAGAATGGCATTCCCTGGAAAACCCTTGAGCTGTCGGTCCAGCCACATTCCAGATCCCACAAGGCAGGTGGTGTGGAAGCAGTAAGGAATCACAAGAACAGGTGACTGGTGTCATCTGAGGACATTTGAGGGGCCTGACTGCACCAGGTTCTGTACCCCTAAAGTGGCCAAGCCCCATCAGAGATACAGGGGTCTGAGAGGGTGCCATGGACTGAGCAGCCTTCCCCAAAGGCCTTCAGCCACCCCTGCTCCAGCTTCAGAGTTGGTCACATACAGCAACTTATGAGAGAAGCCAGGGTCACGGGGCTGCTGATTAAAATGGCCACTGCTCGAGGCACCCCAGGGGCCAGGGTCTGTCAGGAGGAGGCTCCCCACCCACTGGTTGGGGCTGGCACCTTATGTGCTGGAAGGAAGGGAGCCTCAGCAGATATCCAAGGATGTGTGTCTCTTCCTGTCACCTGCATTGGACTCTGCAGCCAGTCAGGTGTAGCCCAGTCCCGCCACTGAGTGAGGCCATGTGGCACAAGTGACTTCAGCCCTCAGCTCCATCCTCTTCAAGGGCAGTCACAATGCTTCCAGGCACCGGCTGAAGGTGATTGTGCAGGAGGCCCCAGCAATGTGTACACTCTAGAACTCTCACCAATAGCCACACTGCTGTCTTACATGACTTCCTGCCAGCCAGGGGCTGCAGACAGGGCCCAGCCTGGGCAGTGGTGAGCTGAACGCGACCATCCCCCCATCCCACCCCCACCTCCCAGGTTTTGGAGCCCCAAGCGGTCTGTGCCTGCCCCTCAACCTGGGAATAGCTTGTCCCTGACTCAGCAGGGGACAGAGAGTGGAAGCACATGCTGCTCTTCCTTCAGTCCTGTTCAAGAATTGAGGGTACCCTACTTCTGAGCATGGGTCCCTGCTGACACCCAGAACTGAGTTCTGGTCACCAGGGCCTGGGTTTTACCTGCAGCCTGGGGCTGGGAGGACTGCAGGCTGAGCACTGAGAAGCCTGGGCCAGAGGGAGCAGCCAGGCCTGTGTGACTGCAGACTCAGGTAAACAGGCAATGACGATCCCTGGGGTCATCAGTGTCAGTGACGTCATTCTTCAGTTTCTCTGTCTGTGTAGAATGGCCAACAGAAGCCTCTAGAAACTGTGGAGGGTTGTACCTGAGGGAGGCTGGGAAAGGGAGCCTTATGCTGGAGCTCCGTGGCGTCTCCAGAGAAGAGGATCCCTCCCCAGCCCCACTCCCCAAGTCAGAAAACTGGAGCCCAGGGAGGCTTTGCTTCTTCCACATCCTCAGAGCACCAGACCCCACCAGGGTAGACAGAGCTCCAAGAGGACAGCTCCAGGCCGGGCCTAGGCTCCAGGACAGACAGAAATGGTCAACCTCCGCAGCACTGACCAAGTTCCTTCTCTCTGAGCTCTGCTCCCTGATCTTTAAAGTGAGAATAATAAATACACAAATAAAAATAAAATGAGAATAATAAGAAATCAGCCCTCACATGGTTCTGAGTAGCAAAGCAAATGAAAGCAAACAGCCCAGCATGGCCCAAGGCAAGGCGTAAGCAGTCAACGTCTATTATCAGTACTTTCCTCCAGGGAGCTACTGGTTCTGGAGAACCTAGTGCCCAAGGCCAGGACCAGGGTGAAGAAAGACCGCAGGCTGAGAAGAGGACAAGCCTGTGCTTGCTGCGGGAGCACAGGGGCCAGAGGGCAGGTCAGGGAAGGCTCAGGGGGGTGGCATGGTGCTAGGCCTGGGCATAAGTGCTCACCGTGGGTCCTGAGAGCATCCATCTGGCTGCACCTCCTGAGAGGCACCTGCTCCATCACCCTCTGGGACCTCACTCTGCTGGGTTCCCTCTCTGGCTTCACCTGCTACCAGCATTTCCCCAAGGAGGGAAAGCTGTCAAGTCAGCCACCTACAGACAACTGAGGAGGAAGCAGCCAACCAGCCCTGGGCCAACTGCAGCACAGACTCCTAGAGAAACCCAGGGGCTCACAAATGGGACCCCAGCCCGGGAGGTCCTGTGGGAAGGCCGAAGGGACGGCCTTCACCAAACACTCCCCAGGTCTGCTGAGTCAGCCCTGGGGCACAGAGCCGGAAGCAAGGGAAGCTTGGGGCTGCTGGCAGAGCCAAGGGGACTACACTTACTACTTACTGCCAGCGGGAGGCCACAGGACCGGCCTTTCCTAGGCCCCAGGCTACTTGTTCACTGAGACCCATCAGGCCTGTTGGATTCACTTCTTCCCCAGTCCTTCCTTGGGCCACTTTCTCCATGTCACCTGGCAGCTGAGTATGGCCTTGGGACCACCTCCACATGGCTGAGCAACCCTCAGTGGGAGGCAAGCACCTGTTCTAGGAGCCTTCAGACAACATCTGGCTAAGCAGACAGGTGGCCAGAGCCCTTGGGGAACCCCTCTCTCAAGTCCCCCATCGCCAGTCATCCCACACCACTCTCCCCGCTGAGCACAGGGTCTCACTTAATCCTCATGGCATCTCTGGGAGGAAGGAATGGCTAGGGTGTGAAACCTGGTGTATCTGATCCAGGGTGCATGGAGTTGAGATTTCAACACAGGTCCCAAAGTCTCTTAGATCAACCCCTGTATGTCATCCTGGGGGAGAGAGGAGGCAGGGAAGGGTTCCTGAAGGACAGAATCTTCTAAAATGACAAAAAGAACATAGTGAGGGGCAGAACGGTGTTCCTGGCGGGTGGACCTGCATGTGCAAAGGTGTGGAGGTGAGAAGCAGTAGGCAAGCATGAGGACGGCAGAGTGACAGAGCTATGGGTTGGTGGCCAGGCACACAGGAAGAGGTGGGAGGGGAGTGGACACAGGACTGAGACTAGAGGCCACATGCAGACGTGGCAAGGCGGACTTGATCCTTGGGGTACTTAGCAGCCCCAGCAGGACTTGGAATGGTAGAGCTGCCCGGTCAGAGGAGGAAACTGAGGTTCAGAGAAGAGCAGCACTGTGTGTTAGAGGACTCCACTCAGAAAAGGGGCTGAAGCTGGGCCTGGGGTTGGATGCAGACTCCAGCACTGGGGGAGGAGTGGCTGAGCTGCAGTCCCTCACCTGCAGCCAGGCCCTACCCGGCCGATGAACTCAGCTGCAGGAGACCTGGTTTCGGCCATGGTACTAAACATGGGATGGAGAGGTAATGGGGCTGGGGACACAGGGGAGTCACAAGCAGTCTGAACAAGGTGCAGCTGGATGACCACAAGCCTGGCCCACCTGTCTACCTACCCTTTCTCCCCAGAGCTGGGGGGATGTGCAGGGCCAGAGCCTTACAATGTCATGTCAAGATGAGACACAGAGGTCTGGTGGAGGGGACTCGCTAGGGTCACCAGCTAGTACTCCAGACAGCCCAGGTTCCACAGTGGCACGCCTTCATTCACACCCCAGCAATTTCACTCAAAATTCAGGTACCCTCAGGCCAACTCCCCACTCTGTGCCTTTACAAACTGGGGACAATCCAGGCACTTCATAGAGTCGCCCTATTTCATTGGCTAGAGGAGCACAGAGGGACACGCGTGAGATCTCAGTGCCATGCCTGGTCCACAGCAAGCGCTCGGTGAGTGATGATCAGTGCTACGCTTGTCACTTGGGAGTGAAGGCCTGGCCAGAGACCAGAATCCCCACCTCTACTCCCAGACAGCAGGGAGCGACAGGAAACCAAGGCCTAGGCACCAGGTGCCTACGTGACCCAGGCCCACAGCCAGGAATCCCACCAGACTTCCTCAGGCTGGGCCGCCCCAGGTTTCCGGCCCTTTCCTCCACTTTGAAGGCCCTCTGAGCTGGGAACTGAAGCCCCACAAGCTTTTCCCTTCCCCATCCTACCAGCTCCATCTGCATGTCCAAAGAGCCAAGTTCTACTCACTATGGATAAGCATCAAGACTGAGAAGGCCTCAGTTTGAGTTCCAGGTCCAACCCCAAGGAGCCGTGTGACTCTGGGGGACGAAGTCACCTCTGTGCCTCAGCATCCTCTGTAACATGGGGTCCACACCACCTACATTCAAATGGTAAATGCTGAGGTAATGACATTAGCTCCCATCTGTCAAGGCCTAGCTCAGCTCCCTTCCCTCCAGGAAGGCTTTCTTGGCCTCCTCAACACAAAAACTCCTTCCTGCCAGCCTGCATCAGCCTCTTGGTATTCAGGAGCTGCATTCTGGCCCCTTTGGGAGCTGGAACTCATTTTGCCTCACACAGATATTATTTATAAATGCCAGCCCCTATTTTGCAGCCCAGAGAGGTGCAGAGGAAAGCAGCTCAGGCCCCCTTTGCAGGGTAAGGTGTTGAGGGAGGTGGTCAGGCAGAGGCCTCTGTGGGCAGCAGCCTCCAGGAGAGACAGTGACACACAGTCTGGGCAGGTGGCCCCAACACAGCCACCCAAAGCCTCACGCTGTTTCTTCAATTGTCCATTGTGGCTGCTTTGGAGCTCATTTCTGCAGGCCTCAAGGTAGGACATGGGTCCACTCTCCCTTGTCTTCACCAGGCCGGTGAGATGTCAGGACAGGGCATGGAGCGGCAGCTGCACTCTCTGGCAGAGGAGGAAGCAAGCTCAGCAAAGTCAAGCTCCATGTAAGTGAGACTATGGAAGCCACCACCCTTCCCACCCCAAGCTCAGGCATCATGGGCCTTTTGTCCTTTTGTCCACTAACTCTATGACTATCCCAACCCTCTCAGAACCAAAGCAGGAGCCCAGACTGGCTACCACCACTCCCCTGGTCCCACCTGGGGTCACTCAGCCACTGGCTACTTCACTCTATCCTGCCCAGTGCCTTATAAAGATGAGAAACAACAAGCCCAACATTTACAGCTCAGCTTTCCAGCTCCAAGATCCTCCCACAGCACACTCACTCCCCAAGAAGCAGACAGCGAAGCAGACAGTACTCCTGAGCAAGGAGGCAGAGGGAGATCCTGACCAAGTTCTGTTCTCAGCTCTGTGACCTTGGGCAAATCACTCAACCTCCCTGAGCCAGTGTTCTTATCTATAATGCAGGACAACAGGAAAAGCTTCTGCTCTAAATTTGCAACCACAAGACTTACTATAAAGAGTGGAGGAGGACAAGGTGTAACCAGCCCAGAAGTACAGTTTGTATCCCTATTCGTCGTTGTCAGCATGTCAGCATGTCCCTTCTACAGGGACCAGAGGAACAGCTTCCAGGCATGAGACCCACTCTGATACATTACCCGGCCACAGCCACACTTTTTTTTTTGGTACCGGAGATCGAACTTGGGTCCTTGCGCTTGCGCAGCAGGCGGCGAAACCACTCAGCTAAATCCCCCGCCCCTACAGCCACACTCTTAACATCATTGGCACTGGGAGATGATCAGGGTCACAATTAGGCTAAGAAGGCTGGTGGCAAGTGCTTAACCAAGAGCTGTTTTTCTGTTCCTGAAACTACATTCCTTTCCCGGAGCAACTGCCTGCTAATGGCTTCCGGTCTCAGAGACACCCAAAACCCCCAAATCAGTCGAGCCCGAGTGTGCAAACACCCTGCTCGGCCCAGGGACCTGGGGTTCGGGCGGGCCCCTTCCAGGAAACATCCTTCCTCTTGCTCCCCTTCCTGGTGGCCCTGTGACTCATGCCCAGGCTGGGTTGGTAGGCTAATAAGAAAGGTCTTCAGGGTGACTCAACAAAAAAGCAGCGTGAGTGGCACTCAGCCTGCACCTACCACCCAGGGGATGAGCACAGCTATGCAGCCAGGGTGGGGGGCCAGGGCAAGGCCTCCCGCGACCGCTCTGGGGCTCAGGGCCCCCCGAAGGTTATACACCCGCCCGCCCCACGATTGGTCGCTCCGGTCACGGAGGCCTATGGGGTGGTCCTTGCCCAGCCAATCAGGGGCCCCGGGGAGCCCATTCATTCACACACACACACACAAAAAGAGAGCGCCGGGAAAAGAGCGTGGTGCGGCCCGCAACTGCGTGGAAGTTTGGAACACGCGCACGGCCCGTGGGGCCCGGTGGGTTGCCCCGGAGGGCCGGATGGCGGAAAGGCAGACGAGTGCAGGGACTGCCGCCTCCCTGCCGCCCGGCAGGGCGTGCCACAGCCTCCTGGCTCCGCCCCGGGCCCTACAGGGAGGCGCCCCAGCCTCCTGGTTTCCTCCCGGTCGCAGAAAGACACCCGTTCAGAGGGAGGCGGCCAGGCTGAAGCAGGTGGCCCGCGTGGCTGCTGCGGCGCGCGCGCGCGCACAGAGACGGCACCCCCATCCCTGCCCCCCACCCCGGCCTGAGCGCCCCGGCTGGCCACTCACGGCAGTCGTCCTCGTCGCTGTTGTCCGAGCAGTCGTCGTCCTCGTCACATCTCCACACCAAGGGGATGCAGCGCTCGTTCCGACACCGGAACTGGTCCTTTTCACACTCCTTGACCGGCCCTGGGGGTTGGGTGGGGGGAGTCGTGAGCTGGGTCAGCAGAACCGAGCTCAGGTCCCCACCGGGCAGCCTGGACCGCCGAGGAATCTGAGGTGAAGGAAAGGGGGCGACGCCAGGTACCTCGGGCACCCTCGACCTACAGTCAGGGTTGGATGCGCAGGGCTTCTCGGGTGGCGGCCCGCTGGGTGGCACAGTGAGACCATGCACACACTTAAAGAGCCGGTGTCACACGTCCGGGGTACACCCTCCATTCAAAAACTCAGCTGCACACGCGGCCAAAAGAGCTAGATCCACGCAGACTCAGCCCAGAGGCCCGGCGCGACACGCACTGAGAGCACAGGCTCGTCCCCCTCCAAAGCAGTCACTGTGCCCGGCGCGCAAGGGTCCCCGGAAACGCATTGTCAGGCGGGGACGCAGCTGGCCGCCGGGGCGGGGCGCGTGTCACACAAGCCCCACCGGTGAGGACCGCGCCGTTCACCCGAAAACATGAAATGAGCGCCCCGCCCCCCCGCGGAGTTCACGGCCGGCCGGGCCCCGCTGCGCCCATCCCCCAGGAGCGGGACGCGGTGCTCTCAGCCCGGGGAGCGCGGGCAGGGGTCCAGGGCAAATAGTGGGATGGGGTTCCCGAGAAGCCCGTGGCCACCCTCCCCCCGGCCGCCGGGCCTCGCTTTGTTGGCGGCGCGGAGCCGGCCGGGGATCCGCTGCACGCACCTTGGCCGCCGCGCGCCGGATCCGCCGCCGCCGCGAGATGCTGCAGCACCAGGAGGAGCAGGAGCAGCAGCGGCCGGAGCGCGCCCCGCTCCCGGCGGCCCATGGCGGGCCCCGGGCTCCGGCCGCCGCGCCCCACGCCCCTTGCGCCGCCGCCGCCGCCGAGCCTCAGCCCACCGAGTCCTCGCTGCGGCGCCGGGGCTCCCGCTGCCTTTGCCCCCGCCAACACCGCCGCCGCTGCCGCCCGCCCCGGCGCCTCGGCTGCATTTCAAGCAGGTTCGGTGACGCTTAGCGGCGGGGCGGGCTCAGGCTGGGCGCGCGGCCCCGGCCCTGGGCGGCCGCCTCCGGCGCGCGCGCTCACTCCCTCCTGCCGCCTCCGCCCCACGCTCCTCCCGCCGCCGCCTCCTGGCATCCCTGGTTCCCTCCTCTCTCGGCGGGCGCTCCACGACCCCTCGACGGGTCCGCCCGAGTGCGGGACGCTGCAGACGCAGGGATGAGCAAGGGGAAACTCCCGTCCCTGCAGATAGCAGGTCTGGGGGAAGCAGCACGGGCTTCCTGGAGGAGGTGGCAGGCCGGTCTGAGGCGGAGAAATGTCAAGGACAGCCAGGGCGGGAGGGAAGATGATGTTGCAGGGTGCACAGGCCGACGCGGCGCGAGCGGGGAACAGGGCTAGGGCGCCGAGATTTTCGCGATCAGCGAGAAGCTGGGGTGCAGGTCGGGATCCCTGCGCCCAGTCCTCCCTTGGGGACATGGAGCTGCTTTCTGTGTCCATCTTGCACGCTCTGTGATCACGGGGAGGGAGATGAGGCGCACAGACACCACACTCAGAACTTTACACCCGCCGGGACAGAGGGGCAGACAAATCGGCAACGTAAACCTGACTCTGATGGAGAAAGGCGAACTGAGCCTGGGGGCCCAGAGAAAGGATGCGTCATCGCGGCCGCTAGGGGCCGAACAGAGAGCCTCTGCCCGCCCCACTGGCCTCTGCAAATGAAAGCGCGCCCTTTCTTCAGGGTTGCAGCCCCACCTTATCTGCTCCAAGTTCGGGCTATGAGAGGAGAGGCGGGACTCCCAGCCTTCTGTGAGCTGGCCCAACCACAGCCCTTCTTCGGAAGGTTCCGGAGTGTAGCGTGGGCCGCTAAACCCGGCCAGCTTGCAGGTGCCAGGCCCCACTGTTAGGTCCGCCTCCTCTCCCCTCTGTCCCTTTCTCCCCAGCAGAAGACGAGAGGTGGTAACCCTAGGCCTGGAAGCCACCCTGTCTTAGCAGCCTCCCAAGCCCGTGACTTCTCCCACAGGAGACCCAGGAGACCCGAGGTGTTTCTGCCATTAGTCCCTCAATACTTTGATCATCCAGTCACTCCACAAATATATTCCGGTCCTGTGCTGGGCCTGAGAGTGCTAAGGTGAATCAGACATGGTGCCAGCCCCAGGGAGGTCCCTACCTGGTGGAGAGACAAAGCATCAGCAGGCAGACGAGAAAATGTCAACCAAAATGTGAGGGACCTACTATGTGTCCGCACTGTTCCAAGCTCAAGGATGCAGTGTAGAACAGGTAAGGCTCCTCCCTGCCTTCCTGCAGGGTATCGATTAGTTGGGAGACAAAGCATGTCACCAGTCGTGTAAGTTCTTGTTGGTGGCTGGCAGGAGGTTTTCACCGTATAGATCTCTCTGTAGAACTGCTTGAGTGTCTTCATGACATGGCAGCTGGCTTTCCTCAGGATAGTTGATCCAACAGAGAGCAAGCACGAAGTCCAAATGTCTTTTCTGACCCATGGGTGAAAGTCACACTCCATCCTCACTGCAGTACTTCTTGGTTCCACAGGTCAGCCCTATTCTGTGTGGGAGGGGACCACACAGGAGTGTGTCTACCAGGAAGCCAAAGTCCCTGGAACTGTCTTGCAAGCTAGCTGCCACACCATTTCCTAGGTTGTGTAAGGAGGAAGAAGGTCAAAGTATATAAAGTCCTTTGAAGGCTTTTCAGTACACCGCACACCCCGCATAAATGTTTGCTCTTGTCACGGTCCTTGTTTCTGGCACACAGTCATAAGCTCTCCAGCAGGACATTCTACAACCATTCATCCTCATGATCTGTGTGATGGCTGCAGCACCATTGCACAGAAGACGCCAGGCTTCACACAGGAGCAGGGCAAGCCCAGCCTCAGTTTCTTGCATCTTGGCCACGTGCTCTTGGAGAGCTGAGGTCACCACTCCACTGTCTTTCTATAGGACCCTGGGTGAGTCCTTTCTCCCCCTCTCTATCTCTCTCTCCCTTTCCATCCTGAGTCCTAACCCAACGGTTTAAACTTGGTCAGTATTGCCTGTGTCTCCAGTCATTCCCATCCTACTTGAATGGCTCTCTCCATTTCCACTTGTCTCCTCTGCTGTCACTCTAGTACAGTTGTCCCTCAGTATCTGAGGGGAATTGGTCCCAGACTCCATTCTCAGGGACATTAAATTCTATGGATGCTAAAACCCATTGCAGAAGATGTTGTAATACTTGTGTATGACTTTCATGCATCCTCCTGAATACTTTAAACCATCTCTGCATTACTTAGAATGCCTCATACAATGTAAATACCATGTAAATAGTTGTTGTGCATATTGTTTAGGGAATAATGACCGGGAAAAAGTTTGTGCGCATTCAGTACAGACACAATTTTTTTCTAATATTTTTCTCTCCATGGTTGGTTGATCTGAGGACGTGGAACCCATGGATATGAAGGACTGACTGTATTTTCCTTAAATCCTTTCATTTAATGAACTTGGCTTCATCCTAAACAATAATCTCCAGGTTTGATATGCTAATTGTGTTTTTCCAATACACATTAAAATGACTGGTGTGGCTATGCAAGTAAACAGTGGACCTCTGCCCCTGCACAGGTGTCTCCTTCCTCTAAGGGTCATCAGCTCTGAGCGCCCCCGTTTGTTCTGGGGAAAGGAACGGTGGGCAGCAGGTGACTCGGAAGTAGCCTCAGCTCTATGTGCCCATTGCCTGTGACACAAAGCCTTCCAGGGAAGGTGCAGCAATTTTCCACTTGCATTTGGTGTGGATTTGCTTTTGCTTTATTTATTTTTTAATCAAAGTGCTACTTGCAGATAGTTTAGAGAATCTTATTTTTAAAAATCTTAAGTCATCGACTCCACACCTCCATCTCCCTCTCTCCAGAGGCAATGGCTGTCAACCCTTAGCAGAATTTTTTGGTACGTACCTCCATGTCATTAAATAACACACTTTCTTCTGGTTCCCAGTCTTCAGTTTTAGATGCTATCTTTCGGCTTCCTACCATGAAGATGATGGTGTGTGAGCTCTCTCACACACACTCCAACACCGCACAGCCATGCACAGAGACACACACTCAATGAGTCAAACCCCTGCGTTTCTCCTAATATGATTGTGACTAAGTGATTTGAAAAGTTTTTTTGTAATTAGTTTAGCTGGCAAGATATTTTTCCCATTCTACAGGTGTCTCTTCACTCTGTTGGCTGTTTCTTTTGCTGTGCAGAAGCTTTTTAATTTGATGTGATCCCATTTGTTGATTCTCAGTACTATTTCCTGTGCAATCAGGGCTCTGTTCAGAAAGTCCTTGCCTACACCTATGACTTCAAGAGTATTAGCTATTTTATCTTCTGGCAGGTTAAGTGTTTCTGCTTTAACATTTAACATCTTTGATCCATTTTGATTTTAGTTTAACACTTGGCTCAGAGATATGGCTCTAGATTCAATCTACTGCATGTGGATAGCTAGTTTCCCCAGCATCATTTATTAAAGAGGCTCTCTTTCCTCCAGTGTATGTTTTTGGCTCCTTTGTCAAAGATCAAATAGTTGAATGTGCTTGGAATTTTGTCTGCCCCCTCTATTCTGTTCCATTGATCCTCTTATCTGTTTTTGTGCCAGTACCATGCTGTTTTTATCATAGTAGTTTTGTAATATAACTTTAAAGCCAGGATTGTGATACTTCCCAATTTGCTCTTTTTACCCAGGATTGCTTTTGCTATTCTTGATCTCTTCTGGTTCCATATGATTTTTTTTTTCTTTGAGACAGGGTCTCACTATGTAGTTCAGGCTGACCTTGAACTCACTGTGTAGCCCAGGCTGCCCTCAAACTCATGGTGATCCACCTGCCTCAACCTCCCATGTGCTGGAATTAAAGGCCTGTGCCACCATGCCCAGCCAGGTTCCATATGAATTTTAGGATTGTTTTCTCTAGTTATGTGTATTTGATTGGTATTTTGATTGAGATTGTGTTAAATCTGTGCATCAGTTTTGGAAGTGTGGCCATTTTGACCATATTTGTTCTGCCTATCCAGGAACAGGGGATAACTTTCCTTTTTTTTTTTTTTCTGATGTCTTCTTCAATTTTGTTTTTTAGAGTACTATAGTTTTCATAATAGACATTTTTTCACTTCTTTGTTTAGCTTAATTCCCAAGTATGTAATTTTTCTTGAGGCTATTATGCATTGTATTTTTTTCCTAATTTATTTCTCCATGAGCTAATTATTGGTGTACAGGAACATTAACACTTTTTGTGTGTTGATATTATATCCTGCTATACTGATGAATTTGGTTATTAATTCTAGGAGTCTTGGGCCCGGGATTTAGCTCAGTGGTTCCGCCGCCTGCCTCACAATTCTAAGAGTTTTGTGGTGGATTTTGGGGGGTTTTCTTTATAAGGAATCATGTTCATCTGCAAATAATGATAATTTGACTTCTTTTCCTATATGTATCCTTTTTATTTTTTTTTCTTGCCTAATTGTTCTTGCTAATGTTTGGGTACTATGTTGAACAGGACTGATGATAGTGGACATCATTGACTTTTCCTGATTTTAGAGGGAAAACTTTCAGTTTTTCACTATTTAATATGATGTTGGCAGTAGGTTTGCCTTAAATGGCTTTTACTAGATTGAAATAAAGTCCTTCTATACCTATTGTCTTCAGTACTTTTTATCATGAATGGATGTTGGATTTTGTCAAAGACTTTTTTCTGCATCTATTGAGATGATCATGTAATTTTTGTCCTTGCCTCTGTTTATCTGATGTATTACATTTATTGATTTGCCTATGTTGAACAATTCTTGCATCCCTGGAATGAAGCCTACTTGGTCACGAGGTATGATCTTTTTGATGATTTGTTGTTTTGCTTGCCAGCATCTTGTTGAGAATTTTTTCCATCTATATTCACTAAAGAGATTGGTCTATAGTTCTCTTTTTTGGTTTGATCCTTGTCTGATTTTGGAATCAGGATAATGCTAGCTTCCAGGAATGACTTTGGGATTACTGCTTCCCTTTCAATTTCATAAAGAAACCTTGAGGAGTATTGGTGTTAGAACTTCCCTGACGTTTTTGTAGAATTCAGCAGTGGCTCCATCTGGACCTGGGCTTTTCTTAGTTTATAAGTTTGTGTTTTTTAAATTATTACTGCTTCTATTTCATTACCTATTATTGAATTATTCAGGCTTTTTATATCTTCTTGGTTCAGTTTTGGTAATTTGTATGTTTCTAGGAATCTAGCCATTTTTTTTTTGAATTGTCCAATTTATGGTGAACAGGTTTACAAAAAAGTTGCTAATAATCTGAATTTCCACAGTGTCCATTTGTGATTTCATCTTTTTCAATTCTAATTGCATTCATATAAGAACTCAAAAAAATTACACCCCCAAAATAAAACACCCAATCAAAAAATGGCCACATGAAATAGATACTTCTCAGAAGTACAAATGGCCAATAAATACATGAAAAATATTCCTTATTGCTGACTATTCAAGAAATGCAAATTAAAACAACACTGAGATTCCATCTCACCCCAGAAAGAGTGGCCATCATCAAGAAATCAAATAGCAAGCCAGACATGGTGGTGCACGCCTGTGATCCCAGCACTTGGGAAGCTGAGGCAGGAGGATCATTGTGAGTTCAAGGCCAGCCTGGGAAACCTAGTGAGTTCAAAGCCAGCCTGAACTACATAGCGAGACCCTGTCTAAAAAATAAATAAATAAATAAATAAATAAATAAATAAATAAATAAAACATCAAATGCTGTAGAGGCTGTGGGGAAACAGGAACTCTTCTACATTGTTGGTGGGAATGTAAACTAGTGCATCCACTATGGAAATCAGTATGGAGATTCTTCAAAAAGCTAAAACTAGAAATTCTAGCTATTCCCTTCCTAGATATCTTCTTGAAAAAGTGAAAGGCATCATATTACAGTGATACATTCATATTCATGTAGTATACTAGCAGCACAATTCATAATAACTAAATCTTGGAAACTGCCTATATGTCCATCATCAGATGAATGTATAAAAAAATGTGGTATTTATGCACAATAAAATACTACTCTGTCATAAAGAAGGATAGACTTGAGTCATTTGTAGGAAAATGGATGTACTTTGAGACCATAATGTTAAGTGAAATAAATTAGATGCACAAGCTTAAATATCTCATGGTTTCTCTTATATGAGAAACCCAAACTATAAATAAAGAACAAAATAAAAGAGAGATAATAGAAAGTAAGGAGATAGATTTTTCTCAAATGGGAAAAGGACCAAGAGATGAAGGAAAGGGGGAAAGAGGGGAGGAGAACAGGATGAAAAAATCATTGAGATGTGTCATGTACATGTACCAAATCCCTACAAGGAATGTGAGCATTGTGTACTGAAAACATGTACTAATAAAAAATGAAAAAGATACAATTATATTAATTGTGATAAAATACACATAACAAAAGTTACCATCTTAGCCATTTTTACAGTTCAGTGGCATTAGGTGCATTCTCCTCTTTGTAAAACCATCACCACCTTTCCGTCTCCAGAACATTGAAACTCCATCTCCATCAGGCAGTAATTCCTCATCCCCCATCCCCTGGCAGTGACCACTCTGCTTTCTGTCTCTGTGAATTCAACTGCTCTACGTATCTCAAGGAAGTAGAATCATATCCCATCTGTCCTTTGGGGACTATTTCACTTTGCATTATGCCTTCAAGGTTCATCCATGTTGTAGCATGTGTCAGCATTTCCTTCCTTTTTAAGGATGAATAAGAGTCCATGTGTATTCCACATTTTGTTCCTCTGCTCATCCATCAGTGGACACATTTTATCTGCTGTGAATAATGCTGTTATGATGATGGGTGTGCAAATAACTCTTCAAGACAGGGCTCTTGATTCTTTTGACTATAACAAAGTGGAATTGCTGCATCTAGTTTTAATTTTTTTAAAGGAACCACTGCATTGTTTTCCACAGCAGCTGTACCATTTTACATTCCTACCAGTGACGCACAGGGCTCCAATTTTTCCACATTCTAACCAATACTTTTAAAATAATAGCTATCCTAATGGTTACAAGGGCTTTTTTTTCATTGTGGTTTTAATTTGCATTTCCTGATGCAATGGTGAGTGATGTTGAGCATATTTTCATGTGTTTATTTGCCATTCATTTATCTTTTTTGGAGAAATACCTATGAAAGTTCTTTGCCCATTTTTAATTCTGATTTAGCTTTTTGTTGTTGAGTTGTAGGAATTCTTGTATTTCTGTCTGGATTTTTTTTTTCATGGTACTGGGGATTGATCCCAGGGCCATGCACTGAGCTACATCGTCAGCCTTGTTTTGTTTTGTGACAGAGTCTTACTATTGCCCAGGCTAATCTCAAACTTGCAGTTCTCCTGCCTCAGCCACCTGGGATTACAGGTATGTGCCACCATTCCCAGTCTATTTCTGGATGTTATTCTTTTATCAGATATATGATCGCAAATTTTTCCCTTTCTGTGGGTAGCCTTCTCCCTCTGTTGATTGTGTCCTTTGATTTGCAGAATTTTAAAATTTTGATGTAGTTAAATTTGTCTACTTTTTTCTTTTTGTCACCTGCACTTTTGTTGTCATATCCTCTAAAGATTTGTATGAGAACATGAAATAAATGCCATTCACAGTGTGCCATGATTAATATTTGCCTGCACAACTTGTTTTTTCCCTGGAATTAATAATTGATGTTTTTGTTTTATTATTTTATTTCTTGCTTAGTTTTCTACATTTTTTAATAGCAAACATTTTTTGGTACATGGTAAAGATACAGAATGATAGCACTCATCACAGGGAATTTGCACCTGTACACGATACTCCTGCCTCTCTTTTCCTCTTCCTCCTTCCCCTCAAGCCCCCTCCCCTCCCTATGTATTAAAGCTTTGTTTCCATTTTTTCCTTCTATTTTCACTTTTTTTCTTGTCCTTTCCTTCCTTTCTTCCTCCCTCCTCCCTTGTTCCCCTTCCCATCTGAACATTTTCTTCCCATTTCCCAATACCTATTATACATTTTCATCCTTATTTCCACTTTCGGCTTCTCACACCAGAGAAACAATGTGGTATTTACACGTGTGTGTCCGATTCATTTCACTTAAGAGTATGGTCTCAAGGTGCATCCATTTAGCTATAAATGTCTGATGCCCATCCTTCTTTATAGCAGAGTTGTACTCTATGATATAAAACCCCACATCTTCTTTATCCTTTCATCCACTAATGGGCATTTAGGCTGTTTCCAAGATTTAGCTATTATAAACTGTGCCGCTATAAACATGGGTGTGGGTATATCACTGTGGTATGATGCTTTTTATTCTCTTGGGAAGATACCAAGAAGGGGAATGGCTGGGAGTTTTCTATATTTTCATCCCTTCCTCTTCCCCCAAACCCACCTTCATTTGCGTAAATCGCTTCTTAATACAGTCTCCCATGTTGAGTATCCTGTCAAGGTACTCCCCTTGGGCGTGCTCCTGTAGATTTCTGACTGCTCCGTCCTGGCCTGAGCGCTGGCATGGCCAGCTGCCCCATTCTCTCCTGTTATTATCACCTGGGGCCATTCGCACTTTCTCCTGTGCTGGATCCCGGCTTCCTAGTTCGTGTCTTCTTCCTAGAGTCTGCCTCATTTTGGGGAATCCTACCCATAGTTTTCTTAAGGGAGATGCTCTGCCTTGTCCCCTCCCAAACTCCTGGTGGGGTTACATGCCCATGGTGAGGACATAAGACAGTAGAAAATCTGACGATGGTGTTCAGCAGGGAGGCCTTTAGGAGGTGATTAGGATTAGATAGAGTCATCAGGTGGAGCCCCCATGGCTGAATGCCAGTGGCTTCATAGAAAAAGGGAGACCAGAGATGCATATATATACACACGGGCTCCCCTGCCTCTTGCCACATGGTGCTCTGGCTGCCTTGAAGCCTGATGTGGCCCCTCGACTTTGGACCAAACTGTGAGCCAAAATAAAGCTCTCATTAAAACTTACCCAGTGTTATTGTGTTATTTGAAAGAGAAAATGAACTAATTCACGAGATATTTGAGGTAAAAAAAAAAGTTAACCCATTGCATTTCTAAAGCTACTTTCACATTTAATTGACCAGGGGTAGAATTCTGAGTTGAAAACAATTTTCTTTCTGAATTTTGAAAGCTGACTTCATTGTCTTTTAATTTCTGTTGAAAAGTTCAATGTCATGCTGTTTCCTAATCACTTGAAAGGAGTCCTGTTCATTCTCTGGATGCTTTTAAGTGTCTGTGTCCTTGGTGTGTCTTAAAGGACATCTGTTTCCATTCTTGTGCTGGACACACAGTGGGTCTTCTCATTCTGGATATACCATTTTCAGTTTGCAGAAAACGTTCTAGATCTACCTCTGCAATGATTTTCTTTATTTTCTTTTTCTGGAACTTCTTAATTACTCAAATATAAGCCCTCTTGGACTGATACTCTTCCATCTATTTTTCATTCCTTTTTTGGTCTCCATTCTGGAAAATTTTTTCAACACTCCACAGACCTTTAAAATTTTCCTCTTGTCATATTTCCAATAACTTTTTGATCTCTAACTATTCCTTTTTGTTGTTGTTGTTACCAGGGATCGAACTCAGGACCTTGTGCTTGTGAGGCAGGCAGCGGAACCACTGAGCTAAATCCCCAGCCCATCTATTCCTTTTTTATATTGTCTTGTTCTTTTTTCATAGATGAAATATTTTCTACTTCTTTGAGTGAGTTAATAATGTTTTGTTATTTTCTGCTGAAGTATTTATCGCCACGCTTAGCCTCTGCTTCCTCCAAGTTAATTTTTTTTTCTGTGATTGTTGAAAAGACTGTCCACAAACTGGGAGAATGGATCACAGACTATTGAACAAAGCCTGGCTCTCCACAATATATACAGAACTCTTACAAATTATTAAGAAGACAAACAACTCAGTATGTAAACAAGCATTTCCCAGCAGAAGAAATACGAATGGAAAATAAACCCGAAGAAAAGAAGCTCCACCTTAAAGAAATCAGGAAAAAGAAACCAAGGTAAGACCACAAAGTGATTGTCTACAGAATAGGAGTCTGATAGTGACAAGTATTGGTGGGCTCTGACTCACCTGACATTCTTACGTATTCCTCTTGCAGTGTGACTTGTTGTCATCAAGTCAAATATTGTGCTTTCCTTACCAAGTGTAGCCTCTAGAGAAACTCTTGCCCCAAAGCACCTGGAGACCAGTACAGGGATGCTCATGGCAGTGCTATTTATGATGGCAAAAACCTCAGAGTCACTGTAATGCCCTTACCAGGAGTTGAGTGAATTGTCACATCTCCATACAACGAAATCCTGTAAGGCAGCGCAAATGGGTCCGACATAGCTGCAGCAAACTCTGTGAAGGAATCCTACACATAACACAGAGTGAGAAAAGCTTGTTGCAAAAGACTGCATGCAACATGATCCAACATTTACAAGGCTCAAAAAACAAGCAAAAATAAACAACGTTGTCTAGATTTTTCCTACAAATGTGATAGAAGTTTAACTGAGAAAATGGGTTGCTCTAAATTTAAGATATTGTGTACTTCTGTAGGAAGAGAGGATGTAGGGAAGACACGTGTTACATCAGGCTGCCTCTCAGGGTTAGGTTGGCTTTAGTAGTATTTGTTGTTCTTACGCTTTATACCCAGGATGGTCATAAATCCTCTGTTCCCAGTACAAAATTGGTTTCCATGTGTTGTCTCAACAAAATTATTCATTCCAACCCTTTTCTCTCTCAGAAAGGTCCTGATTTAGGTAATAAATGATGTGACTGACCTATTCATTTCTTATAAAATGCAACATACATCTCTTGTAAGTATCATATATATAGATATAGATATGTGTGTATGTTAAGGCTAGGGCCGCAGCCTGACCATGGTCTCTTGAGATGCCTGTGGTCTACCCTGGCACCCTTCTGATCCAGTCTGGGTAACTGGCCTTGGAGCCTCGGATGACTCAAGCCCTAAGGACCCCAGTCCCCGGGGCTCTCCCAGTTCCCCCGTCCTCACACCACGTTCCACCCTGGGTCCCACCCTGTCCTCTTCTCCACCTCTCACCCTGGGAGGTCATCTCCTAAGAGCCATGAAACCTTGCCTGTGATCCAGGCTCACCCAGGGTTACTGATGTCACCTCTCTGCCAGGCCCAGAACTGGGTGATGTTGGGTGTCAAAGCACCCAGCTGATGGAGGCTTCATTGAACCTTAAAGGATCGGGCAGAGAGTAAGCACTCACTTGGTACTTGGGAGTTTGTAATGTCTCTGGGGTGGATGCCACCCTCTCTCCTTCAAAACAGAGCCAGCTGTGGCTGGGAGAGAAGGGCCTGGAGGAAGACGGGAAGAGCCTGGCCTGGGGTGCCTACCCCACTAAGATCAGTGACTCAATCAAGTGCCTAAAGAATGAATAAGATTTTGTGAATACCGAAGGACTTCCGGCATTGCACTCTGAAGTACAGTGGAGGTCTCTTTGCCCGCCCTTGCCCAGCTGGGGGTGGTGGGGAGAATGTGCATAATGACCAAGTGCAGTCCCTGCAGCCCCATCCCCCACCTTCACACGTCACAGGTCCTCTCTGGCCCACCCGTGCGCCACTGGGCCTCAGCCCAAGGTCACAGCCAGAATATGTGACCACGCTCAAGGCTTCTGTCTTCCACTGCCCCAAAGACAGAATCCCAAGGGCATCAGAGCTGCATGACCCTGAGCAAAGACATCTCAGGTATGGGATTTCAGTCACAGAGCTCTGTCTTCAAATAAAATGTATAGAAAATTTCCAAATTTAAAATCCATCAAAGAGGAGCTTATTAGTCAGGCTAAGGTAGTCTATGCTGAGACAACAAATAAACCCTGAAATCTCAATGGAGGAGTAATGAGGTTTATTCCTCACTCACACCAATGTAATATGGGTGAGTGGGTGCTGAGCATCTCTCTTCATGTCAACTCAGGGATGCACATTCCTTCCATCTTATAGCACCATTATCATCAATATATTGTCATTGAAGTGGGCAAAGAAAAGAGCAAAGAGTATCACTCTAGGGGTTTTGAGGCGGGGCCTGGGAGTAGTGAACACAACTTCTCCCCATCCATCTTCCATAAGAACCTGGTTACATAGTGTTCAGCCATTTTCTGTTGCTATAACAGAATACTTAGGACTGAAATATTTTTGAAGAAAAGAGGTTTATTTCATTCACAGTTTTCAAGCTCAAGAAGCCCAAGATCTACTGGCCACATCTGATGAGGGCTCATGATGTGTCCTAACACAGTAGATGGCATCCCATGGCCAGAGTGCAAGCAACAGTGACAATCAGGCACATGTGGAAGAAGGAGGGGGACCAAAGAGCTGACCCCAATTATAACAAACAGATCTTGTAAGAACTAATCCATTCCCACAAGCTCTAATCCAGTATTGCAAGAAAAACATTAATCCCTGTCAAAGGCTCCACCTCCCAACACTGCGACATTGGCAACCGAATCTTCAAGTGAGTTTTATTGGGAACAAACCACATCCAATCACTAGCACACAGCCTTTGTCACTTTGGCAAGTTAGGCTGGCAAATGTAGTCTTCCCCTGGGCCCAGGAACAAGACGCGAGACTGCTGAGCAGGAGTCACACTGCGTGTTCTTTTTGTGGGGTGGAGGGGAAGCCTAGAGCTCCCCAGTTGGCAGCAGCACAGAAGCCCCTGCTCAAGTGGGGACCCTGTTTGAGAATCTCCATTCAAGTCTAGCAGCGGGGAGGCTGAGGCCCAAGATGGGCAGGGATTTTCCAGCCGTGGGCACACACGTTTACCAAGAGAAGAGCTCCTTACCAAGAGGGCTGTGCCTGTATGTCAGCCAGGAGCAGTTTCAAGCCTCCCTAAATCTGAGTTTCCTCTGATGAGGACTATCTTACCTTGCTCTTAAAGGCAATCAACCTGGTGTGAAGATTTCTTAGTTTTAAGTTTTTCTCTCATAATCTCTTGAGCCCTTGGTGCCAGCACTACTGTGTTATTCGGCAGAGTCCAGGATAGCTGGAGACTCTCAACTCCAGGTCAGGGATTTCAGAGCTTGGGGCCCCACAGGAATCCTGCCTCAGCCTGGTACCCGGGCCACATCCTGTTGGCATCAAGTGGGCCTGGGGTACAGGGAAGAGTGGGCACTGTGTTCTAGGTGTCTCAGGCTTTCAGAGCAGGTGTGTGGAGGAGATAGCTTCCCAGAGCCAGGAAGGTGCTGCCTCCCCAAGAAAGACCACCTGCCTGAGGGTCTATCTGCTTCTGTCTTCCCCAGGTGGGTAGATGAGGGCCAAGAGGGACCTCACATCAGCCTGGGAGCTCAGGGACCAACAGCCACCTTGGGAAACCTGGTTCACTTCTGGAAATTTCCTTCACCTCACAAGCCTCCATTTTCACAACTTTGAGATGGACAGAATGATCCCTTCCATCCTTCCATCAGTGGTGCCAGGAGGATGCCAGAGACAATGTGCCTGAAGTGGAGCAGATTTCAGATATGGGTTGGTGCTGTGAGGGCCAAGCTGGCACGAGGCCTGCAGGGCACCTGGGGATCAAGCTCTGCCGGGACCAAGTGAGCCCTGCACTTGCAAATGCTGGTTAAAACATGGCCTGGGGTAGGGGCTTGGAGTTGGATGGGGTTTGAAAGCACAAGTGACAAAGAAAAGGGAGCAAGGAACCAGGTCAGGATCCCTTTCCCCATTGAGGATGACCCCCCATCCCCCTACCCATCCCTCCAGACTCCAGCACAGGCCTGGGATTGGTGGCTGCATGTGACCTCAACATTGGGTGGTGTGACATGTACCTGCAGGAGTGTACATTTGCATGTATATTCGGCTGTGTAAAGGGCTGACAATTTCTGCAAGTGATTTTGTGTTGGTAGCTATGTTTCAGAGGAGGGCCGACAAACTGCAACAACAGGGAGCTGGAGATCTTTCCGGGAGAAAGGGAGAGCCTTCAGGCATAGGGGCGGCTGGAGAAAAGGCCAAGGGTCAGAAAAGCCATAGTGAAGCAGGGCTGTAGCCAGCGCCTCCCTTCTGAGGGCCTGGGGGAGGGCAGAGGACGAAGGGAAGGAAAGAGTAGTCATGGCTGCCATGGGGTTTGCTGGGGGGACCCAGGCCTGGGATCCAGTAAGTGAGAGGGAGAAGAGACCTCCCTCTGAGGCTGAGGGCAGGAGCAGACTTACCTCTGCTACCCACTGTGCCAGCCCCACCTGGGTTTCTGGGGAGGGAGACAGCATGGCCCCCGCATTGTCCTCAGGCTGTTATTTCTGTTCCCAGCAGCCCTGAGGTGGGGCCAGAGGGATGGAGCAGAGCCACCAGGGGACAGTGCCAGTTCTGGCACCATTGCAACACTGCAGGAGGGGAGAGGACAGCCTGGCATCCCTGGGCTTAGGGCCCAGCACTTTGGGTGCTCTGTGTTCCAGGAGTGATAGGAAAAGTAAGGACGGGGGAGGAGAAAGGCTTGAATTTAAATCCTGACTCTGCCACACACTAGTCACCTACCCTCTCTGATCTACAACAGGAGGGAGTGGTATCATGGATGCCTGCTGATAGTGTTGATGCGTGGACTAAATAAACTAACCTTTAAAATGCTGAGAATAGCACTGGGCATAGTAGGAGAGATCGCCCAAGCATTTGCTACTATTTGTTACTTATTATCTCATTGTCATCTCACAACTAATGAAGCTGACATTATTTTCTTCCTGCCAAGAACACAAGCTGTGGGCTCAACCTGACCTGGGTGTGAAGGGTGACTCTGAATCTGCACCCAGCTGTGTGACCTAGGGAAAGTTGCGTCCCTTCCCCCTGCTTCTGTCTCCCAGTTAGGAAATGAGAATGATACAGGCAAGGCTCTGGCTCTGTGCCTGGTGACTATTGATGAATTCTGAGGAGTTAAGGAAGTTGAGGAAATGGAGGCTCAGTGGCCAGGTGTGGCTGGAGTCCGAGGTAGTAAGGGAAAATGCTGGACCAGAGCGAGGTGGATCTGACCCAAAGCCCAGGCGCCAACTCCTGCAGGCTGCATTTCCCTAGGCCCTGGTCTCCCTACTTGTAAGGGAGGAGCTGAATTAGAGGGCCCTCTGGGTAAGTCTGCTGGACAGAGCTGCTGGGCAACGGTATCTGGACACAGACATGAGCAGCAGTGCTGAGAGGGAATGGAGGAGGCACAAAGCCTCTCCAGGGCCGAAAGGGTGCTCCTTCCATCTCGCCCACTGCTCCACCAGAGGCTGTCCCTTGAGCTCCCTTCTGCCTGTGACCTCGAGCGAGGCTCAACCTCTCCCAGGTCTGGTCACCACAGGAGCTCACAGCTGGGGAAGCTGTCTAGCATGCACGTTGATGGCTAGTACTTAATGAGCACCAGCTGTGTGCCATCTCTTTTCTAGGCAGTTTATGAACATTAGCTAAGTTTACCTCCCCTGCACCCAGGAGGTGGCATGCTGCCCCCCAGGGTGGAAAGCTCCCACCTGTAGGGCCCTGATGAGGGGTAACTGAGATAACTGAAGAAAGTGGTTTGGAACAGGGCCAGGTACCTGTAAGTGCTACATAAGTGCTCGTTTTTAATATTATTTCCAACATTTCAAAATTTACAAAACACCATGACCCCCTCATGTTCCTCTGGGAAAGTGGGGTACAGGGACAAACATTTTATTATTTTGCTGCATTAATTCATTAATTCATTCACTCATCCATCCATTCATTGAGTCATTCAGCAACCCAGCACCATCCAACGGCCGGGACTCTGAGACAAAACCCTGGGGCTCCCAGAGGCCAGAAACCCACAAGCAGGTGTGCATGTGCCTCGTACCACTGGATTGTTGCCTGGTGAGGTTGGGGACCCAGCAAGCCTGGATCTTCTGATTTTTCAAGAAAAGCTAACAACCTAGGTTATTGTGTAAAATGTCCTTATCTTTTATCTCTTAAATATTTGCAACTGACTTGACTAAAGGAAACAAACTACTAGGCTGGCTGCATCCTGGCATGGGATGTTTGAGCCCTGTGGGAAATGAGGCCCAGGGTCATGTAGCTGCTAAGGGGCAGAGCTGGCTGCAGAGCAAGGACTCTGTGGCCTTGCATGCGTTCAGAACACGCGGAGCTGGTAGATGAAGGGCATGAACCATTGAGTAGAGTTGGCCTCCTGAGACCGTAAAGAGATGCTGCTTTATGAGCAGAAGCCCAGGCAGCGGAGCAGGAATTCAGGACCGAAGGCCCAGTCCTCAGCCTGCTCAAGTCACGCCAATGCTCCACTCACACTTCTTGCCTACGCACCTGTACTGTGTTTGCAGAGTTGCCAGGGGCCCACTGGGCACAGCCAGGGGAAATCACAGGAATTCCTGCTTCCTGCTTCTCTGAACAGCTCTAACCACCAGGTGTATGTTCAGCAGTTAGGGGATCTTGGCAGCCAGGGCAGGGCTGGACCCAGCTGGTTAAACAGTAATCAAAGCCCAGGGATACCACTCTGCATTGGTTCAATCCTTTAGTAGTACACAGGGGACTCTGGCCAGTTCCATTTACTCTCAGGGACTCAGTTTCCCCATCTGTGTTGCAAGACTGATGGTCCCAGAGACAGAGAGAGGGCAGTGTCAGGGCCGGCCAAAAGGAGACTGTCCCTGGAAGGGGCAATGACCAGGTGGCCCCTGAGCTCAGACTTTCCTAAACTGAGGTGCACTGAATTGTCATCCTTCAGCTAGAAAGAATCGCAAAAGACAGTTTGCCCAACCCGCTTCCCCTACAGCAATGTGGGCAAGCACTCACCGGGCTCTGTTCGCACGTCCCAGGCCAGTCCACTCACCTCTTCCTCAGGAAGCCCCTTCCTTTGCAGAGCTCTTGTGATGATCACAAACATCTCTGTGTGGGGCAGAAACTTGGCTCCTGAGGGCTCATTCTGGGTCGACTCACACAGTGCCTTCTGCATGCCCTCTCTTTGAAAGGCAGCATGGTACAGCAGCAAGAGTTCTGCTAATTTTAACTCCACCAGTTACTTACTAAGCTCTGTGGGTCTCAGTTTTCCCATGGTAACATGGGGGCTGAAGGTGCCTGCATTGCTGTTTGTGTGCATTGAATGCTTATGAACAGCCACTGTGTGTCTGGCACACAGTTGGTATCCACCAGTGCCAGCCGCCTTTTCCTGGGGGGCTGCACACCTCACACCTAGTAGGGCCCCAGAGGAACTTCCCTGCTGGGTAATGCACCTCCTTCACACTCGCATGGCAGACACTGGATGGGCAGACACTGGCTCCCACTTCCTGGCTTCAACAAAATACACCGTGCATCCCTGACCCATTGGTGCCCAGTTAGGGCCCCCAGCTCCCAAGCCTGCTGGGGTAGCTGTTAGGGCTGCAGCTTCCTGGAAGGTGGCTGACCTGGGGTCTGGTCAGGGAGAATCAGCCTGAGAGACTGATCACTCTGGCCCACTCTTCAAGCCGCTCGGCCCGGCCCCCTCTGGCCCAGCCCCATGGTCACCCCCTCGATCCATCACTCCTTGATGCCCCCACTTCCACGCTGCCTGCCTTGGGTAGGTGCCTACTCTCCCTTATCTGACTGATTCCACAGCTTCCTGGCTGGTCTCTCTGCTCCTACTGTGGGCCCTGAAGTCCTTTCTCCTACCCAGCCAGGAAGATTGTCCTAATCCCAGACGCAGCCTGTTGCTCCTACTTTAACGCCTGGCCATGTTAAACTCCCCATTATCCTTTATATCTTGGCCTTGCCTTCTAGACCCTTATCAATTTTGCTCCTGATCCCCTCTCCCAGACCTCCCTGCCTGAAAACCTCACACTGAGGCCTTGTCTTTCTTCTGCACCTTCTTGCTTCCCATGCTATTTCTCACCTCTGAGCCTTTGCACATGCTGCGCATCCGTCCTTTTACCATCATATGTTTACTATTTGAGACTGTGTGTAATGGGCACTGCTCTACACACAGAGCTGTGCATGCAAGCATAAAGAAGACCCTCCCTCACGGGATTTGCATTCTAGGGAGGCCAGAGGTAAGCAATGAATAAATTAAAATGTGTGGGGTGCTGATGAGTACTATACTCAAAATATTAAGCAAGGAATGGGGACCAGAAGTGCGGAGCCAAGGAGGAGGGTGGGAGTCAGACAGGGCTGCCAGGGAAGCTTGTGCCCCTGGGGCTCCAGGGGCTTAATGAGGGAGGTGTCCAAAGCCAGCCTGAAGAATGGGCAGAGGAGGTTATTCTGTGGGATGTGACAGTCCCAGCCAGGCGTCCAGTTGAAGGTTGGAAGCTCATTTTCTCCTGACCCATTGGACATCAGGAAGGGCTGGGCAGGTGACAGTCTCCCCAAGACTGAGCCTTGAATCCAGACTTCTGCCCCAGTCTCACTCCAGGAGCCCTGTGACTCCCACGAGGCCCATTGCCCTGAACCAGGACCTGCCAGGCCAAGGCAGCAGGTGGCAAGTCACTGTGTCTGGAGCCATCAGTGGGAGCTCATCAGCAGGGAACCTAGCAAAGCAGAGGCCTGTGGCCAGACCTCTGGAGAGGGCAGAGAATGGAGGATGCAAGCCCAGGCCCTCCAAGGGGCTCCCCTGCCACCCCCTGCCAAAGTTGCCCAAGGAGTGCACTTTGTAGCTAAGTTACCACAGCCCACTCTGACTTCATTTGAAACTTAATTTGTTCCGCGCCTCGCACGGAATGGCAGCTCTGCATTAGGCCACTACAGGGGCCCCTTGCCCGGCTCTACCATATTCTGCCTGTGCTTAGGCGAACCAGGCCCTGAGGTATTTCTTAGCTACTGATTTTGTCCAGGCCTCTGGGGATGGGGTAGTCCAGGTATTATTTGCAAAAGGCTACCGGGGCTTAGGATTTGACATAGAATAGTTCCCTGAGCAGCTCAGAGACCCCATTTTGCAGGTATGGAAGGTGAGGCCCAAGGTTACACAGTGACTTTGTGGCTGAGAACCAGGACTGCTGGGTTTGAGCTGGTGCCTTCTGCTGCCTCACCCAGCTTCGAATGGTGCCTCTCAGTCAAGAGGACAGTCCTTGCTCCTTCAGAGGGAAGGGCTCAGAATGAGGACCCCATAGCCCAAAGCCTGATGTGAAAGTGGCCTGTTGTTCAAACATGTGCATTGGGGGTTTGGGGAAAATAGAGGGTCCTTGTTCTCACTGAGTGCCTGGCAGACACCTCATGATGGTCAGAAACTCTTGTCCACTCCTCAGGGAGTTACATCACTACTTGAAATAAACATAGAGATCTAGTCTGAGAGGGACATACAAATGACTCTTCTGTACCAAAAATTCTGGGGACAAAAATAACGAAAATGGTGATCTCTCAGGAACAGAAAGACCAAGTTCTCCATCGCGGGGAACAGGCAAGGAGAGGCTTGAAGGACGCTGGTGGTGGCACAGGCCTAGGGTCTGACCCTGAACCCCAGGCCACCGGTCCATTCACTCATCTGCTCATTGTACAGTCACCAGCGGTACTTCACTCCTGCTAGCACCGGCTCTGCCAGGGGCTGCCACAGGGCCAAGCCAGAACAGTGTCTGTGTTCCCAAGGAGCTCACCGGCCACGCAGAAAACATGGTGGCAGGTGGAAGTGCTTTGAAGACAAATGAAGCAGAGTGGGGGGCACGGTAGCTGGGTGGTCAGCAAAGACCCTCTGAGAGGGGACATCTGAGCCCAGCCCAAGTGGAGGGACAGAGAGAGCTGGTGAATATGCAAGAAGAGCTTTCAGGGATGTGGAAAAGCCAGGGCAAAGGCCCTTGGGAGACCTGAGGAGCTTTGCAGACAGACATCCCCTTATTTTCACAGTGATGAGATCATTTCTAAATGGATTTATTAGAGAAAACAGCAAGCACATCACACCGGTTATTATTGCCAAGGACGCATAGGGCTTTGGTTATTTCAATTCAGATAGAACGTACACACATAGAAAGAGAGTGTTAGCAATATTTGAATCTTAGAGAAGGTTATTGATAATCTGTTCATCTTTCTATGCGTTCAACTTTTTTATGTAATTGAGATATTTCAAAGTACAAAGTTAATGGGGGAGGGGGTAAAGCTAAGGAGATTTTCTTCCCTCCGGAATACCTGTTTGTGTGTGTATATGTGTGTGTGTGTGTGTGTGTGTGTGTCTTTTGAAGTGCTAAGGACAGAATCCAGGACCTCACATAAGCTGGGCTCATGCTCTGCCAGTGAGCAACACCTCAGCCTGAATCTCATTTTAAAGACAATTCTTCCTTTTTGCTCTTTTAGTAGTGGTTAAAAATGCAGGCTTTGGAGCCCCACTGCTTTGGTGTAACTTTCTGGCCATGGCCTTGAACCATTTTTTTAAAATGCTTCAGTATCTTCATCTAAAAAGCAGAGGCGATGACAGCACCCACTACCTGAGTCAGATTAGGATGGGTTAATATGCCTAAGTTATTGGTTAATATGCACATGGCAGCTGTGGATGGCAGGGCTCACCTCCTGCCTCCTCTTTATACACAAACACACACACACACACACACACACACACACACACACCAACCCCAGCCAACTCTCCACAAACTGCATTTTGGTTAATCAATCAGATTTATTACTACTTACATTGAACTATTAATTTTTTATTTAAATTCTAAAAATTTAATAACATTGTTTTGTTTTCTCTGTTCATTTTTAAGATTAAAGTCTATTTGAGGGAAGTCATGCTGGTTTTCCAGTTGCAGAAATAATGAAATGCTTCCTTTTAAAATAAAGTATCAGAAGTGAGTTGATTTCTAAACTATCTTTGCCATATTTCTGTAAATCTAAAACTATTCTAAAATAGAAAGTTTATTACAAAAAAACCCCATAGGCTTAATTTAAAAAGAGCTTTTAGAGAAAAGCAGCAAGTTGATTAAAGGAAAGAATTAAATAAATACTAGCTCTGGAGATTAACAGGCTTGGAGTGGGGGGCGGAAATCTACTTTGCTGGGGCTGATGTCAGCTGCTTTCCCCTGACCCTGATCCAAGAACAAGGTGTTCACCCTGGGAGGGTGAGGAGGGAAGGAGGAATTTGGGATGAGTGTAACCTTATGGGGTTCAATGACAGGTGCGTGGGTAGCTAGCAACAGTGGGCAGCAGTTACCGTCCCAGACGGAAGGGCCAGGCAGCATGTCTCTCGGCCCAGGAGCCCCGACAGGAGGCTTGGCTGAGCAGGGAGGGAACCAGGAATGAATCCCCCCATTTCCAGTTCCCGCTGCTGTTCCTATGGCCACCCCACCCGAAGCCAGTGGCCAAGGGACTCATGGCATGTGATCCCAGAACAGAGAGAAGAGCAGGGTGTCTTCAGTGGTCTTGGGGAGGCTCCAGGAGTCTCATGGGCAGCTGGGGGTGGGGTACCACAGAACCTGGGCAGACTGGTGGGAAGGTCCCAGCAGGCCCTGTGCAGTGTATGTCACCTGCCCTCCTAGCCACAGTTTCCTCATCTGTCCCCTACGGCAGCCAATGCCCGTCCCAGGAGGGCAGAGGAGCTGAAGAGCCAGTGGAGGGTGTATGTGAGTCATGGTGCACAGTGGACTTTGGGGTCAGACGAGGCCCTCTGCGTTTTCCAGGAGAGGTCGGAGCCCTTCCCACCTCCTCATTGCCACCAGCAGGAAGGCAGGGAGCCACGTTCTGCTGCTGCCCCAGTCAGCCACTTCGAGGGCAGGAATGTCCCCAGCACAGGTCAGCATTGGTCCTGCCCCCGCCAGTCTGCTCACACCAGGCCTCCCGCTGAGGCTATCATGCTGGTCACTCCTTGCTGTTTCAAATCTGACCACACCTCGGCTGCTCCTTCAAGGTACGGACAGGAGCCCAAGGTCCAGGGAAGGGGGCCACACAAGTTGGCAGGCCGGTGGGTTGACAGAGCTGGTTGGCGAGGACATCAACACAGAGCCCCATTCTCTGGTCCTGGCCTGATTTCCTTGTCCGAGGGGGCTCCCCAAGAGGCAAGAAAATGCTGGTCAAGGCTTCTGGTTGTCTATGATTTTCCAACCTAATCAAACCCCTGCAAATCTATTTGTTACCTAATGATACAGAGGAAGCCCTGAGGGAGTTTTGGAGGGGAAAAATTCAATCATTCAAAGTCAAGAAATAAATAAACAGAAGCCTGCAGGAGCCGAGGGGAGTTCCTATAATTTCTCCTGCCATCTACCTCTATATGGTCCTGCTCCGTACTTTTACAGAGCTCAAGGGCAGAGTGCTCTCCGGAACTCCGTCCTCTCATGGCCTCCCTGAGCCCCAGAGAAAGCCTTAGTTTCTATCCCTGCCCACGCTGACTGGCTATGTGGCCTTGGACACATGCCTGGCCTCTCTGGACCTTTCTCAGCTCTGTAAAGGAATAACGGTTCCTCTCTTGCTGTCCTCATCTTGCTATTCCAGGAAAAGAGAAAACACCTGGCCCCAGCCATCCTGTCCTCTCCCCGCTTTCTCACAGCCCCACCATGCTGTGACACCGAACTTCCTGCCGCTCCCTGATTGTACCACACTGGATGGGGAAGGTGCAGCAATTAAATTTCACAGTGCAATAAACCACTTCTCAAATCAATTGCTGGGTTAAAGCAATAAGCATTTACAGGACGGTGGGGCCGTTCTGATTTCACAGGGTTTAGTGCTGTGCCTGAATCAGGTCTTTTCTTCTGTGACAGATCATTACGAAACCGACCCCATTCTCTACCCTCCCCTACAGTCACCCCTCGGGTGACTTCACAGTTCTCCCATCACCAGGGCGAGGCTGTTCTCTGACCCTGCTTTGACCCAGGGAACTTGGCAGCTAAGATGGTGACAGTGCTACACCTTCCTCCAGAGGCCTTGCCCGCTGCTGCTTGCTGGCTTGGGTGCTTTCACTGTTGCCATGAAATGACCTGTACTGAAATGAAGGTTGGAAACCCCCTGGGCAGAGGCCCAGCCACCCCAGGCCAACCTAGACCTGAGAGCCCTCAGAGTGACCAACTGTCCTAGTTTTCCCAGGATGAAGGGTTTCCTGGAACATAGATCAATCAGTGCTGTGACTGGGACAGTCCAAGGAAACCCAGATGCCTGATCACCCTATAGCTCATCCACCAGTTGATTCAGGGCTGGAAGCAAGCCACTGTGATCAGAAGAATTGCCCCTGCATCAGTAAATGTTTATTCTTAGAAACCAACTACTGTGTTTGGGAGAAATTTTGTTACACAGCCGAATCTCACTGATACATCTTCCCCATTTCTGTGGATGACTGTGCTGGTGGTATTCTGCATAGCTGCAGAGCAAGTCCATTACAGAGATTATGTTGTAAACTGTGCGGGACAGATGTTCAGATAAACTCAAGGCCTCAGTTCAAATGTCACCTCTTCTCTGCAGCCCTCTTTGACTCCACCAGACCTAATTAGGGGGAAAAACACCTGTAATGTTAAAGAGAACACAGGTTTTACAGTCAGAGAGACCCAGTCCAAAGATCCTGCCACTTATAACTTAGACTAGAGATTCTAATTTCACCGGGACATTTGAAGTGACAATAAAGGTCTCCCTTTGGGATTAAGATGAGTAGGGAGTGTGTGCACAGTGCCTGGGCAGTGCTGGGCTCTCTCCTCCCCTCTTTCTCCCCACTGCTGCGCCTTTCTTAGCTCCAAGACTTTCTCTTTCCCTCCAAGATGCAGTTACCTCAACAGTCTTCTATCCTCCAGATTTGTTCTGTTTTAAGCATTTTTTAATTAAAAAATGTCACTGGCCATGGTGGTGCATGCCTGAGGTTCCAGCAGTCTGGGAGGCTGAGGTCAGAAGGTCATAAATTCGAGCCAGCCTGGGAAACCTTGCAACCTTTCCAGACTCTGTCTCAAAGAAAAGAGGGCTGGGAATGTAGCTCTATGTGAAGACTCTGGCTTCAATCTCCAGTATATCAAAAGAAAAAATCATTCCACAAAATTTACTCTTTTCTGTTTATAAATCACAGTTCTATGAATTCTAACACATGTATAAATTTGTTGCAGCCACCACAGTAATCAGGAAACAGAACAGTTCCATTATCCTGTGGGACTTCTTCACAAAATATGGATTTTAAAATTTTTTTAATTTTGGATGAAATAATATGTATACTTTGCAAAAAAATACTTTAACTATTAAGCTTGTAAGTTATCCATGAGAGATATGGCCCACCCTGGACACTCCCCAGATGCAATTTGTAGTTTCTAGCGCACCCTTCTAGAGCTATTTTGTGCCTGCATAAGTACAAAAATGTGGAACTATTCTGCGCTCCCCAGTTTTAAAAAATATATTATTTTTAATTGGCATATTATAATCATACACATATTTGGGGTACAGTGTGACATTTCAATACAACACCCCAGTTTTAGTATATGTGCTGCTGAAGCAAGTACACAACACCCCAGTTTTATACAACTTGGCTTTTTAAAATTTATATTTTAGAGGTTGTTTCAGATCATCAATAATTGTAGCCTACACATAAGTATTTATCATATGCCAGACACTGACCTAAACACCTTATGTGCATTTACTCATTTAATCTTTAGTTTTGAAGTAGGCTATTATTGCTGTTGTTCCTGGGATTATTATCACCATTCCCATTTTAAACATAAGAAAACTGAGCCCTAGAGAGGTTAGATGAAGTCACTGGTACGAAGCAGAGAGGGGCAGAGCCAGCGCTATGACCCAGCACCCCTGGTTCCAGAAACTGAGTTCCCAGGGCCCCTAGTATCCCACTTGGAGCACTCCAGCAATCTCAAGGAATCCCATTATGTGAAAACACGGCCATTTATTGAGCCAGTCTCCTCTTGATGGCCATTATCTGCCTCTGCGAATCAGCCTTTGCTGGTTCTATCATTTGTCTTTCTGGACATGTGGAAGTGTATCTGTTGAATTAATTCCTAGAAGCTGAATACCTGGGTCATGGGGTGAGTGCAGTTTTATATTTGATAGATATCACCAGATTGTCTTCCCAAGAGTTGGTCAATTTATATTCCCATCAATAAGGCAGGAGAAAGCTTACTGCCCGCCACTCACCAACACAGGATATTATCAAAAATCTTGATCTATGCCATCTAACAGAGGAAATGGTAACTTGATGTCGCTTTTATGGACCTTTCTCTTACTGTGTCTGAGCGTAGACATCTTTTCATGTGTTTAGAAGCCATTTGCATATATTTTCTGTGAGCCATCTGTCTATTATCCTGTGCCCATTTCTCTCTTGGGTTATTAATCTTTTCCCCAAAATGTGGTCTCTCTTTACATAATAGTTTATTCACTTTCTTTCTTTTTTTTTTTTTTTTGGTACTGGGGATTGTACTCAGGACCTTAAGTTTGCCAGGCAGGCGCAGAGCCACTGAACCACATCCCCAGCCCTCTTTTATTTTATTTATGGTATTTTCCCCCAGGCAGATGTGACTTATTTTTGGTGTGCTCATATTCATCTTTCTTTTAATGACTTTTGGGTTTGTATCATTTTGAGTAGGGCCTTCCCTTTCCAAACTAAGAACAAAAGAATTGCCTATGCTTTCTTTAGAACTTTGTTTCCTGTATTTACCTTTAAATCTTTGATCCACTGGAAACGTCTGTCAGTGTAAGGAGTGAAACATGGTCCCAACCTGCTTTTCTCCAGTTAGCTCAACATCATTATTAAATAATCCATTCTAATCTACTCATTTCAAATAAAGCTGAATTCTCATCTGTGACTGTGTAATTATTTTGTATAATCTTCCCAGCTATTTACTCTTTGGTTTTCATTGTGATATAATTTACATATAGCAAAATGCATAGAATTTTTAAGTATTCAGTTCAATAAGTTTGGCAGTTATGTTCACACATACCTACTCAGAAAGACACATAGAACATTCCCTCGACCCGGAAGCTCACACCTTTACCCAGCCACCCGCCTCTCTCATCATCTCAAGCAAAAACTGTGGGGCTTTTTCACCATAGTTTTGTTTTGCCTATTTTAAAATTTCATTCAGATTACTATGTGTATCAAGTCTGTTCCTTTTTATTGCTGCATAGTATTTCATTATGTTCCCATTGCCATTTGTGCAACCACACTCCTATCCATAGACATTTGTACTATTTCCAGTTTGGATAACTGCGAATAAAGTCATTATGAAGATTCTTACATAAATCTTTTTGTTTAATATATTTTTAAAATTCCTGTTAGGTGAAGCTGATAGGTCAGAAGGGAGATGTGTGTTAGTTTTCTAAGAAGCCATCAGATTTTTCTTTCAAAAACATTTCTATGGTTTTTATAGTCCCACCAAAAATAGATAAGAAATTCAGTTACTCCATGACCTTAATATTTAATATTGTCAATCTTTTCAATTCCAACAATTCTAGGAAGGATGTAGTTCTATCTTACTGTGGTTTAATTTGTACTTATATGATGACTAATGGTGTGGAGCACTTCTTCATTTGCTTACTATCCATTTGCATAACTTCTTTTGTGATGTGCCTATTCAAATCTGTGGCCTATTTTTTAAAATTACTTTGTTAGTCTTTTTTATTATGTATTAAGCTGTGGGGGTTCTTTCTTTATATTCCTAGAAACTAATTATTTGTGTATATATGTATATATATAAATTTGTTGGAAAATATTTGATTTATATATATCATGTATAAAAATATGTAACACATAAATTTATATAGAAATCAAATATTTTCCAACAAATTTAAGTCTGCTTATTCATTTTTTCATTTATGTCTTTAAAAAGATTACAACTTTTTATTTGTATAATGTTGACAAAAATAATAGATGAAAGTACTAAGCACTTTTACCACTGTACATGGGGAATTGTTGCTGTGTACTTTGTATTCATTTGCTCATTTAGTTTTTCTTGGATGAGTTGGGAATGAGCAAAAAAGCAGAAAACGAGAAATAGCATCTTTAATGACATGTTCCATATTCCAATCTACGGGCAGAGAATTGTAGGATATTGAAAAGTTTTATTCAAAAAACAAAAGGTGGACATAATCTATTATAGTCCATTGTGCACAATGGTTTTTGAAAATCATATTCCTGTTATTCATTATTTATTCAAAGTTTGTCACAATCCTATCACACATAATCATTCAAATAAAACTTGGCTCTCCTGAAACTAGATTCTGTGTTTCTTGGGTAATTCAAACAAAAATTCACCCACATCACACAAATGAAATAAGAGAAGAATGGCACAACTTTTCTATCCAATCAGCGACCTAGATTCCATCACAAGTCCTTCTACATTTTCAGGGAATAGGAATTCACAAGATGCTGGAGAATTTAAGAGTCAAAGCCAAAGGTAGGTAAACAACTATCAAACCTATTACACTGGTCACTTCTGCAGAGTGGGAGGTTGAACGGAAGGAACACTCAAGTGTCTTCAGTTTCCTAGATCAGACCTCCTGCTGGGCTTGTAATGGTGGTTTAGTGTGTGAATAGCTGTCAAATTGGTGTGTCTGGGGGATATGATCGCTGAGGGCTCGTAGCCACCTCAGTGATGTCTTTTGCTAGCAGAAACTTTTAACTTCTATCAAGTTTCTCCTTTTATTTTATGTCCTGTCCTCCAAGAAATTTTCTTCTAAGTCTCAAAAATATTCTCTTGTGTTTTTTCCTAGAAGCTTTGTGATTATGGCTTTTTTGTTTAGGTCTGTGGTCTATACCCAATTGATATTTGTGTTTTGAGTGATAAAAGGGCTAAATTTAATATTTCTCCACAAAAAATATCCAGTTATTCCAACACTACTTGATTAAAAAGATATTCCTTCCCCCAACGAATTGTTTGAATGCCTTGGTTGAAACTCAATTGACCGTATATGTAGGCTCTGTGTATGAAACCCATGTTTAGTCCTTCATTCTGTTTTTATTGGCATTGATACCATTTTGTCTTAACTATTGTCACTTCATAGTAAGTCATCGAGTCAGGCAGTGTCAGTTCTTCAAACTTGCTCCTCCTTTCCAACATTGTTTCCGCTGTTCTAGATTCATAAATTCTCATTCCAGAACAATTAACAATGTAATTCCAGAACAGGTATTCTACTTCAGAAAAGCCTGCTCTGGTGGTGAGAGGGCTTATGTTGAAGTTCTAGCTCATTTTGGGAAGAACTTACATCTTGAATCCAGGGTGTATTGTTCCATTTATTTAGTTTGAATTTTTTTTTTCAGTACCCAGGGATCAAACTCAGGACCTTGCGCTTGCAAGGCAGGCACTGTGCCACTGAGGTAAATCCCCAGCCCCATTCCATTTATTTAGATATTTAATTTCTCTTGGCCATATTTTCTCATTTTTAGGTACACATTTGCATCTTATTAGATATGTTTTTAAATATTTGAATATATTTAAATATTTGAAGTTTTCTGATGACAATGTAAGTGGTGGTTATATTTTTTCTTTAACTTTTTTAGTATATAGAAATAAAATCGATTTTTATAAACTTATCTCATGTTCTGCAACTGTGATACATTTACTTACAAGTTCAAGTACTTCGCAGATTCCATATTTTTCTAAAGTTTCAACCTATTCGCTGCCTATATTTTTGCCTTTTATGGTCCTTTTTCTCTTTTGCTTCTTGACTTATTGCACTAAAACTTCCAGTTCAATGTGAAACTGAAGTTGTAAAAACGGATCTCCTTACCTACTTCCTGCATTTAGATGAAAGAAGTTTAATGTTTCACCTTTGTGTATGATGTTAGCTGTAGGTTATTTGTAGATACTGTTCATCAAATTGAGAAAATTGCCTTCTATAATTAGTTTCCTGAAAGTTTTTTTAAAATCATGAATAGATTTTTAAATTTTGTCAAGTGATTTTTCTCTATTTGAGAAACAATCATGTGGTTGTGCTCTCTTCGGCAGCACATATACTAGAAACAATCGTGTGGGTTTTTTCCTTTACTTTCTAAATGTAGTGAATTACACTGATTGATTTCTGAATGTTAAGCTAACTTTACATTTTTAAAATAAATCTCACTTGACTATGATCGACTGTATTATTCTATTTAATATATTGCTGGATTCAATTTGTTAATATTTTGTTAAGGGTTTTGTTATCTATTTTCCTGAGGGCTGTTTTTCTTCCTATCCTTTTCTTATAACATCTCTATTGGATTTGGTTATCAGGATTATGCTGGTCTCATGAAAGAACTGAATGAGTTATGAAGTAGTCATATTATTTTTTTCTATAGATGATAAAAATCAACATTAATTGCTGATTTTTGAAAGCTCCATATCCTGAAAGTTTGCATAGAGTTAGTATTATTCCTTCCATAGATGTTTGATGGGATTTGCCATTAAAGGCCAACTGAACCTGGAATTTTCTTTGTGAGAAAGATTTTTATTAAAAATTCATTTACTTAATGGATACAGGGCTATTTAGACTATTTCTTTTTTTGTAAGTTTCACTAGTTACATTTTAGGTAACTTGTCTATTTCATCTAAATCATCAGACTGTGCATAAAATTGTTTATAATGTTCCTGCTCTTCTTGCATGGTTCTCACATAAACTTAAGAACTTGTCAATTTTCCCATATGAAGTATGTTCAACTCAATTTCTTCATTTCTTAAGCACCCAGATGGACAACATATTCTAGCCTTTTTGTACTTAAATATGATCATATGATGGCATACTAGCTGATGTAATATGAATGGAAGTGACATGCAGCACTTCTAAGACTGATCCATAGAAACCTCCTATGCTTGACCATTCATGTCCTATAACAGCTGGAGGCAGATGGACAATCTGTCTTGGTTACTTTCTCACTGCTAGGACAAAATACCTGACACCAACAAGTTAAAGGAGGAAAGGTTTATTTAGCTCACAATTTGTGGAGGTTTCAGTCCACAGTCGGCTGGTTCCAAGACAGGGTGGCATGGCAGAGGGTCATGGCAGTGGAGAAACAGGTCATGGCAGGGCAGGCAGGAGGCAGTAGCCTTTCTTCTTCTGTTCCTTTTTATTCCATCCAGGCTACAAGCCTATTTGTTGGTGCCACCCACAACCAGGGTAGGTCTTCCCTCTCAGATAAATTAATCATTTGCACCCAGAACTATGGTAAACCAGTGGACTAATCCAGTATCACACACCCATGATCTAGTCACCTGCCAAAAGCCCCATCTTTGAGCATATGAGGTTTTGGGGAGGGACCTCTAGATATAAAGCATAAACACTCACCTTGAAAACCACATATTGAAAAATAGCTGAGGGCCAGAGATTTAGCTCAGTGGTTTCGCCGCCTGCTGCGCAAGCACAAGGACCCGAGTTCAATCCCCGGTATCAAAAAACCAAAACAACAACAAAAAATAGCTGAGACATGCAGTTGAAGAAAACTGAATGGGGGGACAACGGGGAGTGAGAAGGAGAGAGAAGCCTACCAGTCAGAAACATCTATTTTTGACTTCATGTATACTAAAAATAAATACTATATCTGGTTTGTTCTAGCCATTATATGTTGGGGGGGAGAACCCTACTTTTTATTTTTATTGGAATCATAAGTGTATACATTAACCTGAGAGAACTGATTTCATTAAAATACTGTCTCCTATCCAACAGTAGGGTATCTCTTTGCATTTATCCCTGTTTTAGGGTGTCAAATATCATTTAAAACTTTTTTTCGTATAGATATTGCTTGCATCAGTTGTCTATTGTAAGATATTTTATCTTTTTTGCCAGTTGGGTCAATCAGATCTTTATTTTATCTTTTCTAACTCATAGTCATATATAAGAAAGCTATGGAGTTTTAGATTTAGTTAACAGTTATTTTACCAAATTATTCTATTTGTAATAGTCTTTTATGTTTTTCAAGTATATAATAAATATCACATGCAAATAATACTTTAGTCTCTTTCTTTCTATCTTTTGTGTAATTATAGCACAAAATAGCCCCATAGTAATGTTTTTTGTGGGGTTTTTTTTCTTAGATTCTTTTATTGGTACATTTTAGGTATACAATACATTTACATTTATCACTGGGTGCTTGTATTTTTACATGATGTATCTTGGCTCTTTATTTTTTCCCCATTCCCCTGCCCTTCCTTCACCCCCTCCACCCTTCCCTATTTACAAAGACTTTGTTTCCATTTTTTCCTTTTCTCATCATTTTTCCTTTCCCTTCTTTCCTTTCCCCTGCCCCTCCCACTGCCCCTACCTCTTTGGACCTTTTTCCCTATTTCTTTGAGGCTCCAGATGCTTGTGTTTCATTTCCAGGAAATGTTCGTAGAATCATTTATGATGATGATCTGTTTCTCTCTTTTCTCTCTTTTTTCTTTGAAAGCCTACTATTTAGACATTGGACTTGTTAGACTATTCTTCTAATTTTGTTTTCTTTTCTCTTCAATTTTCTATCTTTGACTATTCATTCCATTTTCTAGGAGACTTACTACTGAGGGTTTTTTTTTTTTTGTACTGGGGATTACATCCAAAACCTTCACATTGAGCTATATCCCCAGCCCTTGTTTATTTTTAATTTTGAGACAAATCTCACTAATTGCTTAGGCCAGGCTAACAATCTTTTTATCTCAGACCCCCGGAGTGCTGGGATTATAGGGGTACACTACCATGCCTATTACTGAATTTTTCCATTTCTACTGTCATCCTTTTAATTTCTAAGACTACCTTTATGGCCTCTAAATATTCCTTTTTTGTTATATCATGTCCTCTTTTCTTAGATGCAGTATCTTTTGTTATTTGATTTTCTTCTCCCTGTGTATTCTGATTCCTCTACAAACGCTTATATTTCTGTGTATTTGTTGTTTGTTTTGGTGTTTATCATCCGCATTACCACATTATCAGCTCTCATCGGGTATCTGGTGATATTGGGATGACTGATCATAATTTCTTGATCATGCACGATCACTGTTGTACAGAACCATCAGTTTGACTGGAAGCTCTTACACTGATTCAGAAGTCAAGTGTATGGAGCTTTGAACTTTGTTTGGCAAAATAGGGTTGTTGGAGACCTTCTTGTGTCAGTGCTTTTAGGTCTATTCTTCTTAGATTGCCTAAGCACTCTAAGTACTTAAAAGAATGCCTGACATATAGCAAGGACTCAATACATGTTAGCTGTCATTGTCATCATCATTATTATTTTTGTTGGTGGTGGTTTTTGGTACCAGGGGTAGAACTTGGGTCCTTCTGCTTGTGAGGCAGGCGGCAGAACCACTGAGCTAAATCCCCGGCCTTTGTCATTATTATTGTAAAAAATATGTACACAGAAAAAAATATATATATATATAGTATCAGGTAACCTAAAAGTATACAGCCTTGCTAGGAACCCCAGACACACTTACAAAAACACCATCATTCTCACAAACTTTGACAGTTTTAATACTTCAGTGTTGGCAAGTGAATGACAGACAACATGAATAGAAGAAAGACACAGGGTTATCATAGAAGGGGATGGGAAGACAGCTGATTGACTAAGTAGGCGCAGTGGCTAGAACAGATTCCAAATAGTCCTAACAGCTTTCAGAACACCCTCATTAAACCAGTGTCTAGTCCCTCTTCATCTCTGAAGTCCTAGTGTGATGGGTCTGGGCACACTTGGGGGCAGATCTGTAAACTGGTTCCATGGCTCTGCCAGTGGCCATCCATTTGATGGGTGATGGCTCCAGAGGATGACTAAAGTAGGTGTTATGGTAATGCTCCACATTTCTCCATGTGATAGGCATAGACTTGTCCATCTTGATTTGGACAATGATCTTAGGAAAGTCCAGCAGCAACCATGATGGCCCAGTGTGCTTTTATTGAAGAGATTTTCTTCACTTTCCCAGTGGGCTTCAGTTTTCATTGAGGAGCCCCACAGAGGCCCTCTCTGTTGTTCACTTCTGCTCTATTTTCTGGGGCTCATAACCATGGCCTTTATGACCCCTGGTGCCTCTTGCCCCATAGTAATGTTAAACGAGGCTGATGAGAGGCAATGTCCTTGCCTTGCTTGTGAATTTATCGGGAATGCTTCAAGCTGCCCATTATATACACTGATGGTATGTACTCTGGTACATATTAGCCCATGAAGGAAACATCTACCTACTTCTATTTTATCAAGAAGTTTTAAAAAGCATGGACAGATGTTGAAATTTATCAAATACCTTTTCAGTATCTATACAGAAAGCAATATAAATTTTTCTCTTTTCATCTATTAAGGATGGCATTTATATTATTTCATTATTGATATTAACCTACATTAGTAGACTTTCTAAAATTGAACCATCCTTGCATTTCTGGTACAAACTCCAAAGATTCCTTACATCAGTATGTGATTTTTCTTAATGTGCTTTTGGATTCTAAGCTATAGTCTTAAAACCATTATTACTTTAGATAATTGTATCTCCAATATTTGTGTGTGATTGACTTAGCATTTTGTAGTCTGTGATTTCTTGTGTTTTGTTTCATGGAAATATACAGTAGCTCCCTTTCCTCTGTGCTCTGGAGAAGTTTACATCACACTGGAGATATCTGTTCCCCAAACATTTGGAAGAATTCATCTGTGAATCTTTAAAGTAGAGTGGTTCTGGAAAATATCTCTTAACTCTGTCCTTTATTTATTCTATGCTATTTGGTGTTTTTCTTTTTTTCCAAAAAAATAAATTTGATCCTGTCACATGCCTGCTTAGACTTTAACTGCTGCAGGAACTATACCTCAATGTAAACTAATAATTGGTAAAGGACATAGAAATTGTCTATATAACAAATGTTAAATGAATAAGAAGCCATAATTTTACAAGCCCTAATGAAGTAATGAGACAGTAGATCTAGTCAATGTTCTTCAATTAATGTTATTATCACAGAATGAGGGCAACCATGGAAATAACTTGTGTCCATCAACTAAAAAATTGATTTTTAAAGTGTGGTGCCCACAACAAAAAGGATAAAATTCTGTCATTTGCAGCAACATGGATGGAGCTGGAGGTCATTATTCAAAGTGCAATAAATCAGGCACAGAAAGACATATACCACACGATCTCACTCATATGTAGAATCTAAGAAAGTTGATCATAGAGAAGCTGAGGGTACAACACTGGCTAGCAGTGGCCAAGGAGAGCAAGGCTGGGGATGGGCAAGGTTGATCAGGGAGTACTAAGTCAGACAGGAGCAAGAATTTCTGGGGAGCTATTGCAGAGCAAGGTGTACATAGCAATAATATACTATACATTTCAAAAAGCTACAAGAAAGGGTTTTGACTCAGTGGACTATATATGTATGGTTCTATTTCTAGATTCTCTGTTTTATTCCAGTGATCTATATGTCTTTCCTTACACCAACACTGCCTTGATTACTGTAGCTGTAGAAGAAGTCTTAAAATTAGGTACTAAACGTCTTCCAACACTGTTTTTGTTTTTAACTTTTCTAGGTCCTTTGTACTCCTATATAACTTTTAAATTTCAATACCCAATTCTGCATTTATAGCAAGTATACACAGACCTGAATTTTTATATATATCTTGAGTTTTCTAATCCTGCTAAATTCAAATACAAGTTCTAGGGGCTCCTAGAGATTTCTTAGTGTTTTCTCTGTAGATGATCATTTCATCTACATATAAAGATTTTGCTTCTGCCATGCCAATCCTATCCTAGTTGTGTCATTTTATTGCCAGACTATTTTGGTGGGGACTAGGTTTCAAAGTTTAATGGACAGATAAAGAGTAAGCATATCTGCCCTTGTTCCCCACCTTAAGGAGAAAGCATTGGATCTTCTCCATTCATATAAGGCGTTCTCACTGGAAGTATGGAGTACATGTCTCTAATCTGTTGAGAAGTTGCTGTTCTAGTCTCCTGATAGCTTTTACCATGAACAGCTGTAGAATTTAGGCCAATACTTTTTCTCCAACTAGTGACAGGATCATATGGCTTTCTCCTTTCCTCTGTTAAAATGATGACTTTTGGGGGTGGATCTTCCAATGCTGAACCAACACTGCCATCCCTATAACAAAACCACTTTCTACATCCCGCCAGATCTGACCTCTAATAGTTTGTTTTGTTAAACAAATTTCTATGTTCATACTTTTCTCTTCTGTTATCTTTATCCAGTTTTAGGATTAACACAATGTTGAGTTCCTAAAATGAAGGGAGAAGTGTTCCTTCTTTTTTCTGCTTTAATTGTTTGATATAATTTATCAGTTAAAATGTTTATGAGCCTGCTGTTGTCATATAAGTAGGTTTTCAAGCTAGGAATATACTTTCTTTAATAGGTGCTATTCAAATTTTATATTTCCTCCAGAGTTAGTTTCATTAATTTGTCTTCCAAGTTACTTCTTAGAAGTTGTTAAATTTATTTCAAAAAAGATTTTTGTAATATGCTTTCTATATCCTTTTAAATTCTGTAAAATCTGTGGTAATGTCTCCTAGATCTTAATATTATAATTTTAAAAATGTATAACTGATATTGTGTAACAGGAAGAAAAGGTCTAAAAGAGCAGGGGAATTGGGAGGGGTAGGGGAAGGGAAAAAAGGGAAAGGAAAAAATATGAGAAGAGGAAAAAAAATGGAAACAAGGTCTTTGCAAATAGGGAGGGGTGGAGGGGGTGAAGGGAGGGCAAGGGAAGGGGAAAAAAATAAGAACCAAGATACTCATGTAAAGGTACAAGATCCCAATGATGAATGTAACTGTATTGTATACCTAAAATGTACCAATAAAGTTAATGGGGGAAAAAAAAAAAAGAAAGGGTTTTGAATGTTTTACCACAAACAAGTGAATAATATTTGAAGAGATACTTATGTTTAACTTGATTTAAACATTGTACAATGTATGTATACACATATCATAGTATTATACAGTACCCCATTAATATGTATGATTTTTATGTTTTTGTATATCAGTAAAGGTTTTTTTCAAAAATATTTTAAAACTCCAAAACAAAACGAGGACAGTCAGATATCTTACTCTTCCTGAAGAAAAATCCTCAACACAGTAAGTTCCCGACTTACAAACGAGTTCTGTCCCAGGAGAATTGTTCCTAAGTGGATTCATTTATAATACGGTATACCTGCAAAAGTTTGCAACTCGAATGTTAGTAAGTTAAGGACTTACTGTACCACCTATAAATCATTTCTGCAGGAAAATCAGCAAGAGTGTGATCAAGCATCTAGAGCTAACCACCAATCTGCACGGAGCTTGGGGTCCAAAGGAACACATCTGCAAATCAGCAAAATCCAGATAAGGGACAAGCACATAATGGTGCAGTTTCTTCAGCAAAGGAGTTGGGGGCAAAGGAATTGGTGGGAACCTTTAGATTAGGAGATTTGCCACATCGAGCAATCTGATGCAATGTGTGGGCCTTTTCTGGATCTTTATTGAAACAGACTGTTAAAATAAACAAAGATACGAGACAATTGGGACTGGATGTTGGCAATATTAAGAAATTCTGATTAATATTTTGTTTTATTTATTTATTTATTTTTTTGGTACCGGGGATTGAACTCGGGTCCTTGCACTTGCAAGGCAGGCGGTGGAACCACTGAGCTAAATCCCCGGCCTGATTAATATTTTAGGTGTTAGAAAAACATTGTTATATTAGTATGCTAGGGCTGCTGCAGCAAAGTACCAGAGATTGAGGGGCTTAAACATCAGAACTGCATTTTCTAACAATTCTTGAAGGCTTGGGCCGCACGGCTTTCTTCCAAGGCCTCTCTCCTTCCCTTGTGAACAGTGAGACATGCTCTTTTTTCGGTGTATAGGTGAGCCTTCATCTATTCTAACAAGGGCACCAGCCATATTAGATTAGGGCCTGCCCTAATGACCTCATTTTAAATTAATGTACTTTCTTTGTTTCTTTGTTTGAGACAGGGTCTTGCTAGTCTTACACTCCTGGACTTCAAGTAATCCTCCTGCCTCAGCCTCCAGAGTGCTGGGATTAGAAGCGTGTGCTACCATCCAGCTTAATTAGCCTTTTAAGATCCTGCCTCTAACTAGTTACTTCTGAGGTCCTGGGGGATAGGACTTCAACTAATGAATGGGGGAGGGCACAAGTCAGCCTGTAACTATTGTGGTTATGTTTTCTAAAAAGATATCGCTGTACTCTAAGCTTTAAAAAAATCTTTTGAAGATTTATACTGATACATCAATGTATTAAATACTGTGCTGGGCTGGGGATGTAACTCAGTGGTAGAGTACTTGCCTAGCATGGGGGAATGAAATTATTTTCAATCCCCAGCACTGCAAATATATACATACTATCTCTTCCTCCACCCAGGAAATTCCAAGTACTGGCCTGGCTCCGCTAGGTTCCACCTACATGGCCCCCATACCCCAACCCTTCTCGGCCTCAGCTTCCACCAAACGCCCTGCAGGTCCCAGACCGGACAGGCTGGTCCTGCTCCTCACCTCTGCTCATATTCTTCCTGCTTTTCTTCTCCTCAGCTGTCACTCCCTCCAAGAAGTCACTCCTGATATCAGACTATGAAGCTTCCCTCCTCTGCAGTCCCTGGGTTGTTCCCTCTGTCCTGGTGTTGGTCCCCTACAGACAGTAATCCCCCTTCAACACTGATAGGTTTCCATGGTTTCAGTTACCCCAGGGCACTGGAGGTCTGAACTTACAGTACAGTAGGGTATCAGGATGGGGGGATACATTCACATAACTTTCTTTTTTGGGCGGGGCAGTATGTAGAAAGTGGTTTTGTTATAGGGATGGCAGTGTTGGTTCAGCATTGGAAGATCCGCCCCCAAAAGTCATCATTTTAACAGAGGAAAGGAAAAAGCCACATGATCTTGTCACTAGTTGGAGAAAAAGTATTGGCCTAAATTCTACAGCTGTTCATGGGAAAAGCTATCAGGAGACTAGAAGTAGAACAGAACCTTCTCAACAGATCAAAGACACACTCACACACCACACACAATGACAGAAACTAAATTCAGTTTTAACATTGTTATGGTAAAAACACAATGTCATCTACTTTTCTATTTTGCCATGATGTTAGACCATCAAATGAGTTTGTTCAGATTTCAGAATCAATTTTGTTTTACTTCAGAAAGTCTTGGTAATCCAATAAATGGTATTAAATATGTAGTTTTTTTAATAATAACTCAAACTTCTTCATTTATTTATTCATTTTTTCCCCATTAACTTTACTGGTACATTTTAGGTATAAAATACAGTTACATTCATCATTGGGATCTTGTACCATTACATGAGTCTCTTGGTTCTTATATTTTTTTCCCCTTCCCTTGCCCTCCCTTCACCCCCTCCACCCTTCCCTATTTGCAAAGGCTTTGTTTCCATTTTTTTCCCTCTTCTCGTATCTTTTCCTTTCCCTTTTTTCCTTCCCCTACCCCTCCCAATTCCCCTGCTCTTTTAGACCTTTCCTCCTGTTACACAATATCAGTTATACATTTTTAAAATTGTAATATTAAGATCTAGGAGACATTACCACAGATTTTACAGAATTTAAAAGGATATAGAAAGCATATTACAAAAATCTTTTTTGAAATAAATTTGACAACTTCTAAGAAGTAACTTAGAAGACAAATTAATGAAACTAACTCTGGAGGAAATATAAAATTTGAATAGCACCTATTAAAGAAAGTATATTCCTAGCTTGAAAACCTACCTATATGACAACAGCAGGCTCATAAACATTTTAACTGATAAATTATATCAAACATTTAAAGCAGAAAAAAGAAGGAACACTTCTCCCCTCATTTTAGGAAATCAACATTGTGCTAATCCTAAAACTGGATAAAGATAATAGAAGAAAAAAGTATGAACATAGATAGAAATTTGTTTAACAAAACAAACTCTTAGAAGTCAGATCTGGCAGTGTGTAGAAAGTGGTTTTGTTATAGGGATGACAGTGTTGGTTCAGCATTGTAAGATCCATCCCCAAAAGTAATCATTTTAACAGAGGAAAGGAGAAAGCAATATGATCCTGTCACTAGTTGGAGAAAGAGTATCGGACTAAATTCTACAGCTGTTCATGGTAAAAGCTATCAGGAGACTAGAAGTAGAACAGAACCTTCTCAACAGATCAAAGACATGTACTCCATACTGCCAACAAAAACTCCTTCCATGAATGGAGATGATACAACGCTTTCTCCCTAAAGTGGGGAACAAGGGCATATATACCTGCTCTTCATCTGTCCATTAGACTTTGAAACATAGGTCTAAACCAAAACAGTCTGGCAATAAAATGACACAACTAGGATAGGATTGGCACGGCAGAAGCAAAATGTTTATATGTAGATGAAATGATCATCTACAGAGAAAATACAAAGAAATCTCTAGGAGCCCCTAGAACTTGTACTTGAATTTAGCAGGATTAGAAAACACAAGGTATATATAAAAATTCAGGTCTGTGTATACTTGTTATAAATGAAGAACTGGATATCAAAATTTAAAAGTTATATAGGAGTACAAAGGACCTAGAAAAAGAAAAAGAAAAAGAAAAACAGTATTGGAAGATGTTTAGTACCTAATTTTAAGACTTCCTCTAAAGCTACAGTAATCAAGGCAGTGTTGGTGTAAGGAAAGACATATAGATCATTGGAATAAAACAGAGAATCTAGAAATAGAACCACACATATATGGTCCACTGAGTTTTGAAAGATTATTTAACATTAACATTTTGTAGAACATAAACTCAATTTCAAGAGCAGAGGAAAAGACAGTGTTTTCAGCAAATAGCACTAGAACACCTGGTATCTGTATATAAAAAATTAACCTCAACCCTTTATTTCCATACATAAAAATAACTTGAAAGGATCTATGAACCTAAATATGAAAGACTAAAACTATAAAACTTTAAGAAAAAATTATAAGGGAAAATATTTATGAATTTAGGGTAGGCAAGAACTTCCTAGGATATAAAAAACCTGATGTATAAAAGAAAAAAAATTGATAAATGAGATTCCATCAAAATATAGAACTTTAAATGACATTGTTAAAAGGAAAAGTAGTCCTTAAACAGACCGTATTTACAATGCATATAACCTATGACCAGAATATATAAAGAACCCTTACAGCTCATTAATAGACAACCCAATTAAAAAGTAGACACAAGAAGATGATAAATAGCCAGTAGAGCACAAGGAAAGGTGTGGAACACTAGAATCAGAAAAATACTAATCAGTACAATAACAAGATTGAATTATACACTCATTAGGGAGATGAAGTTAAAAGTTTTAAAAGCCTTGTCATAACTTTTTCTTTTTGTTGGATTCTCCCCCTTTGCATTTAATTTGTCACACCCAATGGATTCATTCTGCTGGGCTTCCTGGGGTTGTGATCCTCATTGTCTTTTCCTAGGATATTGTCTAAAATTTTTTGGAGTGCTGGTTTAGTATGCACGAAGTTCCTAAGGTGATCTTTATTATGAAAGTATCTTATTTCTCCATCAAGTTTGAAAGACAGTTTTGCAGGATACATCAATCTGGGTTGGAGGCTGTTTTCCTTTAGGGCTTGAAATCCATCACTCCAAGCTCTTCTTGCCTTGAGGGTTTGCATTGAGAAGTCTGCTGTGATTCTGATGGGCTTTCCTTTGTATGTGATTTGTTTCTTTTCTCTCACTGCTTGTAGAATTTTGTTCTTCTGTTGGGTTTCTGGAATCCTAACTATTATATGCCTATGTGTAAGATTTTTTTTTTTATCAAGGCTAGTTAGAGTCCTATATGCCTCACTTATCTGTATGTCAAGTTCTTTTCCCCTCCTTGGGAAGTTTTCTGCCATCATTTCTGTGAACAGTTTTTTATGTCATCTGCACTCTCTCCTGTTTCTTCATTGACTCCAATCAGTCTTATGTTATTCTTCTTTGCATCATCTAGCAGCTGCTGGACTGATTTCTCATGTTCCCTTACCATTTTAAAGCAATTTTTGTTTTCCAGGTCACTAATTGCAATCTTGTCTTCTATATCTGAAATTCTATCCTCACATTGGTTCATTCTGCTGTGTAGACTTTCAGTGGAGTTTTTAATCTCCTGGAAATCTGTTTGTATCTGTTTTATGGATTCCATTTGTTTCCTGTGTTGGAATTCCATCATGTTCCTCAGCTCCTCTAGTCTTTTATCTGTGTCCTCTCTAGATTTATTAATCATGTCTTGCACTATGGACACAATCTCTTCTGTTATCTGAGAAATTATTTCTGATTTCATTTTTTCCAGATCCTCTTTTGTTGCCAGTTCAGGGAGTCCAAGTGGTTGAGTATCAGATTGTTGCATCTCATTTCCCTTTGGGGTTGTTGTAGGTGATCTGGAAGTCTGTTTTTGAGGCTTGTTTACGTGTCTTCTCATTTCCTGCTGGTGCTCCCGTGGCTCACCTCCTCTGCCTTGGGAGCCGTTCACATAACTTTCATTACTGTACCTTGTTATCAGTGTTCTATTTTATTATTGGTTATTACTATTCATCTTTTTCTGTACTTCATTTATAAATTAAACTTTACCATAGGTATGTATGTGTAGGAAGACAGCACACATAATGTTCAGTCCTATCTGAAGCATCCCCCATGGAGAAGAGGGGATGCTGTAGTCACCATCTGTCTTTGCTTGTTCCTCTCCCCAACACCCAGGGACTGATGGGACCCACCCTGGACCCAGTGAGTGTGTAACCAGGGAGGGTGGTCAGGCAGGCTTTGGCCTTCACCTGGGGGTGGCATCCTTGTGGTACAACAGAAAGGTGTGACCTGAAGTCACCCTGGGAGGCACTGGGGCCTCTGTTCTCCTAGAGGAAGAGACCGTCCTCCACCCCTCACAAGCTGGTAACCCTCTCCTGCCTCTGCCCCAGGAATGGGAGCATCTGACCTGGCACCAGGGTCAGGCATCACTGGAACCCACTTGGGCAAGTGTGGAAAGATTCCCGAGTCTCCTCTCTGCTCCTTGGGTGCCTCTCTCAGCCTGATCCCCCCGGAACAGAAGGGAAAACTGAGGCTCACCAAAGAAGTCACTGCCCGCATTTCAGCTGCATGCCATTGGGAGGAGCCTTAGTCTCTGAGCTTGGAGGTCATCTCAAGCAGTCAATGGCACATGCCTATAATCTCAGCATTTGGGAGGCTGAGCCAGAAGGATTGCCACAAGTTCAAGACCAGCTGGTACTATATAGAGAGACCTGAGAGACCGGTCAGTAATAGTGAGGACTGTGAGGCTGGGGACAAGGCCTGACTCAGCTCAGCAAGGGAGGCAGTTTGGGCCAGAACTGGCTTTAATTTGCACCTCAGCCATTTGTAAGCATTTTGACAGCCCTGAGGCTCAGTTTCTCATCTGTACAGTGGGAATAACATCAATTACCCATTCCAGATTGACTGCCAGAGGGAGTTGCACTACTTGAACTTGAATCAACACTTATCAACAAAGATGTGAGCTCAGACACAGAGACCAGCCTTGAATATTAATCTCTTTATTCCTGCCCTGGCTACAGAGCTCTACAAGTAGCTCTTTGTTAAATCTCCTTATCCCCTAATTCCCTGGTCCTCTCTTGTCTCCCAGAAAGGGAAGGGGCCATTCTGCCTTGCTGTGGGGAACCAGAGAGGGAAGAAGGCCTTGCTGTGGGTCCTAAGCAGATCTGAGTGAGCTGGAAGGGAAGCTCCCACACTCCCTGCAATGTCCCCCAGAAGTCTGAGAGGAAAGGGCTTCCAAGCTGTACCCCCAAATGTCTCAGCCAGAAGAAACATGCTGTGTCACTCAAAAGTCCCCAGAGGCCTGTGCTGGGCTCTGATAGAGTCCCTCAGGAAGCCCACAGACTGCAGAGATGATGCCCCCCATGCCATCCACAGACATCCAGGGGCTGCAGGGTCCACCTGGAGCCAGGGAAGGTGGGTGCTGGGGCTGGGCTCTAGGGCAGGACCAGAGTCATCATGTGGTGGGGAGGAGGAGGAACAGCTGATAGTGGCGCTGAGGGCTGGATGTGGGTCAGGCCACAAGGTGTGCAGTCAGTGTCCTATGCAGGCCTCACATTCAGAAGGGTTTCCTGCTCTGCAGTCACCCTCTTGAAGGTCCTAATTGTTTTTGAACAAGGAATCATACATTTCTGTGTGAACTGGGTCCCACAAATTATGTTCCAGTCTTGCATAGGGTGGGAGGGAACCCACCAGGTGGCCTACACTGCCGGTAACAGGCCCCAAATGGAACAACCCACTCTCCCCTAAGCCTGCTCTTCCTCTGGCCCCATTGTCACAGAGTGCACCACCTAGCAGGGACTCTGGCCAGGAGTCCAGGCATCACCTAAACCCTCCTTCTCCTTGCTAGGTCATCTCCCAACCTTTCTCTCCCAATGTCACCAGGAGGCTGCCCTGCATGAACTTGTCCTCTGACTTCCAGTTGGGTTTGGCCAGTGGGAGGTACCATCTCCAATGGGAGGTAGGGGAGGCAACAGTGAATTTGAGTGTTCGCCTCCCAGGCTCCTTCCCTGCCAGATCAGGGGCAGGCCGGTCCCTCTGAGCTACTACCAGTTATGCTGCTAGTTCCAGGGACCTCACCCGCTCTGCCTCTAGGTGCACACGCGTGTGTGTGTGCATGTCTGTGAGACAGAGTGCTGTACCATCCCTTGCTGGCTTCCCTTAGCCTGGCCTGACCTGTAAGCAGTTTTTTTTATACTCTCCTACAATGTCCAGGTTAATGACATCACTTGCTTCTTGCTGGAGCCTTGCCTCTACCCTCCCCCCCAAAAAATATCACCAAGCCCTCTCAATTTTATCACCACCAGCCCACTCTCTTCTCCTGTCTCCCCACTGGTCATCTAAACACTGATAGCTCCTAATTGGTCTCCCCCACGCCAACCTGGCCCCCCTAATTCATGCTTCATAAGTAGCCACACAGCTTCCTTCAAATGCAAATCTCCAAAAAATATTTTTAATATGAAAAACATTTCATCACAAAGCAATACTAGCTTATAGTGCAAGACATCAAACAGCACTGAGAAGCTTAAATGTAGATCCCAGTTCCCTCCCTGCCCCCACAGCATCCCTTCCCTCAGAGCCCCATGGAGAGTGATTTCTTGTGTGTCCTGCCACACCATTTATTCGTGAGCATGTATACAAATGCACATCTTTTGGTTCATGCACATGGGCTCCAGTCATGCATATAAGCCTACAAGTGCTTTTATATTGTACGTTGGAAAATGTCTCATTCCACTTACACAGATTTACCTCTTTAGTTTTGATGGCTGCTTAGTGCTTGGTGATGCAAACCAACCACTGTTTTCCCACTCATTGCCACATCAAGTGGGTGTTCAGTTGATTCACTAAACAACTCTGCCACAGGCTTTCTTGCTCAGGTATTCTTGTTTCCTCGAGTGGGCATTTCTGCAGGGTTGGCTTGCTAGGTCCAAGGGCATGTGCATTTAACATTTGATGGATGGATCCAATTGTCCCTCCTTCTACCTCAGGACACTGTTCCAATCTACACTTCCACCATACGGTTGTCTGTTTCCCCACATCTCTGCCAGCACTGGATTTCAAGAAGAAAACCTGGCCATGCCAGTTTCCTGACAGAGCTCCTTCCAGATGGAGCATCACTACCTGTCCTTAAAGTCACACAGTGTATGTGGTCTCCTCCCACAGAAGCTGGTACAGGAAAAGAAAGAAGAGGGGCTCTACAATTACAGCAGAGAGGCCTAGAAAACAATACCTTGGCCAGATGATCAAGGTCAAAATCAACAGTGACAAGTCCTGTTGGTGGTACATACCTTTGTTGTAAAAACAGGCCTGCAACCACTTGAGGCTAGAAGTATGTACTGATGTCATAAAAACAACTCTGCCTCATGGCCTTCCTCTCCCAAACTCAACCCCATTCTAATCATGAGACAAGCATCCAACAAATCCCAGCTGAGGGAAGCTCTACAAAATACCTGACCAGTTTTGCTCAAAATCTCCAAGGTCATCAAAAACAAAGTCCAGGAAGTCACAGCCAAGGGTGGGATCCAGTGGAGTTCTCAAACAGAAAGAAGCCATTTGGTGAAAACTAACAGTCTTAATCAAGTATGGACTTTAGTTAATAATAACGCATTGATGTTAGTTCATTAATTGTCACAAATGTTAGTAAGGGGAAATTGGGTGCGTGAGAACTCTAGGCAGATGGTCTCAACTTTAAATGGTTGGACTTAACAACTTTTCAACTTTACAATGGTGTAAAACTGATACACATGCATTAGAAACCATATTAGTAATTTTTAAATCTTTTCCCAAATTGGAGATCTGCCGTACAATACTCTGGTAATGCAGGCCAGCTGCAGGGAGGTTCCCAGTCAGCCATGTGAGCATGAGGGGAAACAACTGATACCCCACTGTGCACTGTGTTGCCAGTGTTTGATATTGTGTTGTGTGCATTCGCATCCATCACAAAGTTTTTTTTGCTACAGGTCAGTATTCAGTAAGTTAAAGGAGATACTCAACCTCACAAAACAGGCAACATATTAGATGACTATCGGAGCTCAAGCTAAAGTAAGTGTTCTGAGCACATTGAAGGTCAGCTGGTGGCACTGTGACACTCAGTAGGGTAGGTATGGTAAGTGCATGTAGACTTGACCATGTCTTCACTCCTTAACTCCATTCTAAGTTGAGGAGTGTGGTGGTTAAGCTTAATTGTGTCAATTTGATTGACTTGGGAGTGGCCTAGAGGATTAGTAAAGCATACTTTTGGATGTGTTTGAATAGATCATGGAGATGTGATACTGGGTACTGTATTAATAAGCGTTCCCTCTTGCTAGATAAACTGTCTGACATGTGCAAGTTCGAGGAGAAGAGGTGTATTTGGCTCACAGTTTCAGAGATTTTAGGCCATGATTGGCTGGCTCCAAGGCAAGAACATCATGACAGAGAGGTGTAGCAGAGGAAAGCTACCTAGTTCATCGTGACAAGGAAGCAGAGAAAGGAAAGAGTGCCAGAGAGGAAGGGGGAGGGACCAGATATAGACCTCCAAAGTCATGCTTCCATGGCCCATCAAGACACACTCAGAAATTTGCTTTACTAATCACCTGGGTGGCTTCCAAGCCAATCAAGTTGACAATCTACCTTAGCTGTCATATCCCACCCTTTGTCAACTGGACAACCAAATACATTTCCTTAAACCATATATAATGTGCTAATAAACAGAAGATCATAATTTCACCTAACATTATACAACTATCCCAAAGACATGTAATTCCTTCTTCAAAGTTTTAACAGTACCAGCATTTTTCAAAGTTCAAGTCAAAGCCTCTTCTAAGACTAAAGGTAAACTTAGCTGTAAGCCTCTGTAAAATTAGAAGAGCAAATTATATATTCTCAATATACAATAGTACAGGGCAAACATTCCCATTCCAAAAGGGAAATATAGGAAGATAGAAAGGAACTAGATAAAAACAAAATTAAAATTCAGCAGGCAAATATTATGTCCTGGACCACCATCCATGACACACTGTGGTAAAATGTGAGTTTCAAAGAACTTGGGCAGCCCTGTCTCTATGACGTTTTCAACTGTGTAGCCTATATGGTCTCCCTCTTGGGCTGGCTCCATTCATCCATGCATTCCATGACTCTGACATCTCTAATTTCCTTGAGTCTCCACAACACCTTTGGCTTTACCCCCACAACTTCAAGCACTGCCTTCTCAGGGACTCCTTGCTTGGCCTCCCAAGTCTTCCTTTTGAAATCTGAGTAGAAGCATCTCTGATACCACAGCTCTCACATTCTGCATACCAGTAAAACCAGCATCCCATACATGATGCAAAGGCCTACTGCCAGTTCAAACAGTAGCCAGGCCCCACTGGACCATAGCTTCAGCAGTCTCTGAGCGCTTGGATGACTGATCATAATAAAATGAATCCCAGAAAAGCAACTCCTTAGGTGGCCCTTCTTGAGCAGGGAGCCCAAGGATTCTCTTCTCAGATGAAAGGCTTATATATTTGCACCCTTGAGCCCGTGATGGGTAAGGTCTTGCTGATTTCTGCTCTCGAGGCATCTTTCTTCTTTTTTTTGTACTGGGGATCAAACTTGGGTCCGTGCACTTTCGAGGCAGGTGGGAGAACCACTGAGCTAAATCCCCAGTCCAGCATCTTTCTTTTGACCCTGTTCAAGGTAATAAATTCTTTCAACCAAACCAATCTCTTCAACAGCCACATTTCCTCTGGTCCCAAATTTACACATAGGGGCTAAACTAAGTTTTTTAGACTTTTCTACTCTGCTTTCTGTTCTTGATTCTCACTATAAATCTGGCTAAAAGTGACCAGTAGTACCCATCCTACAGCCCGCATGTTGGGCTACCTTGAAATTTTCTTAGCCAGATCAGATATTTCACTGCCCTTAATCTTTGTCTCCTACAAAGTCTCAGGTCTTGAGCAAGATGTGAACAAATTTTTTCCAGAGTGTAACACATATGACTTTAGTCCAACTGCCAGTGAAGTCCTTGTTCCCAGATGAAACCTTCCAAGCCTGGCTTTTACCATTTGTGTCTTATCAGCATTCTGGTCTTCTGAATTCTGATCAGAATCACTCACCAGCCTCTGCTTATAAGCATTCTAGAGCTTCTCTAGCCTGCACCTCCAAACTTTTCCAAATATTCCCACAAGCCAATTCCAAAGGCTTCTAAACTACATACTCAGGATAGCAAAAGCCAATTTTCTGTATAGTCAACTTTCCTATCACTGGGACACAATACTCAACACCTACAACTTGAAGGAGGAGAGGTTTTATTTGGCTCATAGTTTTAGGGGAGTCAGCCCATAGTTAGCTGTCTCCAAGTTAGAGACATCATGGAAAATGGATATACCAGCATACAGTTGCCTGGTTCATGGTAGCTGAGAAGCCAAGCAGAAACGGTGCCAAAAAAGAAGGGACCAGGGATTATACATAATGTTTGTGACAGTTAAACTGGATTATCAACTTGATTTGTTTGGGAGCCACCCAGGGTATTAGAAAAGCACTTTTCTCAGTGTGTCTGGGTGGGTCATGGAGGCAGTTTGGGGTCTATATCTGGTCCCTGACCCTTCCTCTCTGGCACTGTTCTCCTCCTCTGTTTCACAGTTGCCATGAACTGGGAGCTTTACTCCACCACACTCTTTTGTCTAGCGTTCCTTCCTTGGAGTCAGTTGATCATGGACTGAAACTGTGAGCCAGATAAATCTCTCCTGGGCCAAGGATGTAGCTCAGTGGCACTGCACCAGCCTGGCAAGTGCAAGGTCCTGAGTTCGATTCCTGGTACCAGAAAAAAAAAACTCTCCTCCTCTAAGTTCCATGTGTTAGATATTTTGTCTAGCAATGAGAAAGCAGAATTATATAGAAAATTTGCATCAGGAGTAGGATTACGGCCGTGACTATATCTGACCATGTGGTTCAGAACCCTGTGGAACTGGTTTGTAGGAGTTTGGAAAGGCTTGGAGATGTGAGCTAGATAAGCCCTGCTACAAGCAGACACTGATGGGTGAGCCTGGTTGGAGCTCAGAAGAACAAAACGTTGATATGAATGTGAATGATAAGGGTCAGGCTCATGAGGTTTTAATTGGGAAATGGAGTAGAGGCCATGCATATTACCCTATGGCAAAAAATTGTTCACATTTTTGCCCATGTCCTGAGACTTTGTGGAAGGCTCAGTTTAAGAGAGGTAGACAAATTGATTCACAGAGAAAATTTCAGGGCACCTCAACATTCAGTCTGTGGAATGGATACTGTTGGTTGCTTTTAGCCAGATTTATAGTGAGAATCAAGAGCAGAAAGAAAAGTAGAAAAATTTTAAAGTCTTAGTTTGTCCCCAAAAGGACTACATGTAAAGTTGGGGCCAGAGGAGGTGTGGCTGTTGAAGAGATTGTGTTGATTGAAAAGAAATTAATTACTTTGAACAAGGTCAAGAAGAAAGATGCCTTGAGAGCATCTCAGAGATCAGTAAGACCCTACGCTGCACAGGCTCAAGGGTGCAAATATGTAAGCCTTTCATCTGAGAAGAGGATCCTTGGGCTCCCTGCTGAAGGGCCACCTAAGGAGGTGCTTTTCTGGGATTCATTTTATTATGATCCAAGCACTCAGAGACTGCTGAAGCTATGGTCCAGTGGGGCCTGGCTACTGTTTGAACTGGCAGTAGGCCTTTGCATCATGTATGGGATGCTGGTTTTACTGGTATGCAGAATGTGAGAGCTGTGGTATCAGAGATGCTTCTACTCAGATTTCAAAAGGAAGACTTGGGAGGCCAAGCAAGGAGTCTCTGAGAGAGTAGTGCTTGATGCTGTGGAAATGATGCTGGTGGTGCAGTGGAAACCCTAGGAAGATGCAAAAAATGTGAAATATCTGCTGAGAAAAGCTGCAGGTTATGAATGAAATCAGCCCAAGAGAGAGGCCACATGGGCTGCAATGAGCAAGACCATAGGGTAAAGCTACCTAAGCCCTCTGGAATTCACATGTCACCACCATATGCCCCAGATTGGGATCGTGGAAGTACAGGACTTAACATTTGCTTTGTTTTTGGTTTTGCTTTGGTCAGATTTTTTTTCTAGCCTCTTATTGCTCCATTTTAGAATGGGAACATTTATCCTGTGTCGCTGTACCTTAGGATTATACAACTTGTTTTTTATTTTTCAGAGAGTTGAAGCTAAGAGTTTGCCAGACTCTCAGAAGAGGTTTTGACTTGAAATTTTGAAAAATTAGGGGACTGTTAAGACATTAGAAAAGGGATTATTGTGTTTTGGTGATACACAGGACAGCTGTATCATGTTAGGTGGAATATTGTCCATATGTTTATTTGGAGATGAAGTATGGTTAAGGAGATATGTTTAGGAATCTAGTTCATAGGAGATAGGATCTGTTGGTTAAGCTTAATTGTGTCAACTTGATTGGTTTGGGAGCTGCCTAATGAATTACTAAAGCATGCTTCTGGATGTGTTTGAATGAATCATGAAGGCATGACTTTGGATACTGTGTGGGTCCCTGGTCCCTTCCTCTCTGGCACTGTTTATGTATTGATTAAGGGTCAATATCTGGGGAAGAAGGGGTAGGATTTGGCAAAGGGAGAAGTTAAGCAGTCAAGCAGGGCTGACCAAGTTTTGGCCACCCTGGAGCCAGGGTGGCCCATGGTGGGCCAAAATGTCTAGACCTTTACAGCCTGGCCACGATCAGCCATGGAGACATGGGCTTTGACAGTCCCTACTTCCTTGGTTTGAGGAGTTAAATGAAAAGCAGCAGAGAGGGCAAGCAACGCCCCTGCAAGGCCTCCACTAGTAATGGCAGAGCCAAGTCTTAAACCCAAGATGTAAATTCCAGAGTCTGGGTTCCACAGCTGTGGTGTCAGATTCCAGGAGCCCACAGGTACCCACTCCACCTGGCTCTCCTGCTCTTGCTTCCCCGGCTGGGCCCAGTGTGTCTCCACCCAGCCACTTCTCACACCTGTGCTCCCAGCTTTGGAGAGGCTCTTCGCTCCCGAAAGGACCCAACCCGGAGCCACCTGCCCTCATTCCCTGCGTCCTCCTCTCCAGACCAGGGCTCCAACCTCCCAGCTCCCCTCAATTCTCTGAGCACCCTAATCACCTGCCCCATGTCTGGAATGTCTGGCCTCACCTCGCCACTTATCCATCTACCCCCTCTCCATCTATCTGAGATAAGGTCTCACTGTGTTGCCCAGGCTGGCCCCGAATTCTGGGCCCAAGTGATCCTCCTGTCTCAGCTTCCTGAATGACTGGGACTATGGTTTTGCACCACCAGTCACCAGGTTCATCTTGCCTTTTATTTTTTAATTTAATTTATTTATTTGTTTGGTACTGGGGATCAAACTTGGGTCCTTGCACTTGCAAGGCAGGCAGCATAACCACTGAGCTAAATCCCCGACCCTCATCTTGCCTTTTAAAGAGGAGCACATCAGGTGTCCCAGTCCAGTGCTCCCTACTTCACAAAACCCTTTAGACTGGCTGTGTTCCTCCTTCCTCTGTCCCCCAAAGGCCTAGTTTATGTCAATCACGGCTGCATTGCCTGGGCTCTGGTAAGAATCTATTTTCCCAACAGACTACATCTTCCGGGAGGGTGGAGAACCCTCAGGTAATAACACACTCAGCCAGCTGTGTGACCTAGGTCTGCCACTTCCTCTATTCTGATTCTCAATTTCCCTATCCTTAAAATAGAGTTAACTGCCTAAGCAATGCTAGGTACAAAAAGGTGCTTAGCAAATGTTGGCTCTCAGTCTTTAGCCTGTACGCAAGCTCATCTCTGCCTACATGGCCTCTCCCAGGGCCCCCAGACTCTCCCTGCTGGCTTTCAGTACACCATCACCCCTTGGTGTCTGCTGGGGGCCATTCCAGGACCTGCCTCCCACCACCAGGAAACCAAAAGCTGTGGTTTCTCTGTCCCTTACACAAAATGGTACAGTATTTGCATATAACCTACGCACAGCCTCCCACATACTTTAAATCATCTCTAAATTACTTACAATACCCAATACCATGGAAGTGCTATTGGAATAGTTATACTATATTGTTCAGGGAATACAACGGCAAGAAAACTTTGTGCATGTTCAGAACAGATGCAAATATATTTCCAGATATTTTCGATCTGTGGTTGGTTGGGTCCAGAGATGCAGAGGGCCAAATATTTTCTTTGGCTCTCTGTCTCTCTTCTATTACATGGGCCGCTATAACAATCCCTCACAGGAGGTGGTGTGGAGGATTGAATGAGGATGAAATCTGGGGGGCCCAGCCTAGCTGGGGTTTGTGGGTATGTTGCTTTCTGCTTTTCCTTTCCAGATGGGAGCCAGGTGGGTTTCCACCAGCTGCCTCCCAGATGACATTGACCTCAGAAAGGACCCCCTGCCCCTTGGCAACATCGACTCCTCACCCTCTGGAGCAATCGCAGGGTTCCTACAGGGCTGGGAGCTGAGTGGCTTATGTGTTCCCTTGGCCAGGGATGGAGGCTGCTGCTGCTGCCAGCAACAGTCAACAGTCTGTCCTCCACCCCAGCTGCTACCCCAGACCCATCTCCTCTCTCCTCTCCCTGTCCCACCCACAGCCTTGCTCCTGGGGTTCAGCCTCTCTAGGACCACTTTGCGGGAAGGGCAGAGCAGAGCCCCCTAATCTGTGGTACCCCGGGTACCACAAGGCTTGTAGCCTCAGCTTGTCTGGCCACTGCCTGGATCTAGAAGGGGCAAGGGCCAGCACTGACACCTGAAACCAGGGAAAGCAAATCTTTCCTCCGCTATCAGCGCCATGGGGTGACTCAGGCTCTGCCTCTGAAGCAGCCTTAAGCCGCTGCCACCACAGCTGGCTGAGCCTGTGTCCTCCTGTGTCAAGTGGGATGAAAGGCCTGCCTTGTGGGTGGCTGTGTGGACTAAGTGAGGAAGTATGTGCCTGGCTCTGGGGCAGCAGAGGCTCCAGGGAGCACTGTGTAAGGGATGGTGTTATTACTTCACCTGTATATGGTTTGGATTACATATGTTCCCCAAAAGCTCTTCTGTTCAGAGATAGAGACTTCAGCAGGCAACTGGACCATGTGGTGCTAACCTCATCAATAGGTCAATCCACTGTGAGCTCATAGCTGAACGTGCTGTCAGGAGGTAGGGCCTAGATGGAAGAAGTAGGTCACTTCCAGAGTAACCTGGGAGAGTATATTCTTGTCCCTGACCCCCTTCCTCTCACTCCAGCTCTTCCACTGCACTCGCTTCCTAGCTGCCATGAGCTGAGAAGCTTTCTCTACCTCGCCCTTCTGCCATGATATTTCTGCTTGGGAACTCCAGAACCATGAGCCAGAATAAACCTCTCCTCCTTCATGTTGTGAATGCCAGGCGTTTCATCCCAGCAAAGGAAAGGTGAACTAATATACCATGGACAGGGCAGGGACTGTGATCCTCACTGACAGTAGGGAAACTGAGGCCAAAGGAGGGACCATGGCCTCTTAAGGCCACACGAACCATGGACTGCGGCTGGGCCTCCCTCCTGGTCTCTTCCCTTGCTGGGCCAGCACCTCATCCGGTGTACCTTCTCTCTGCCTTAAGAATTTTCAGGATTCAGGCATACTCGTTCTATGCTGAGCACTAGAAGGAGTCCAGGGAGCCAGACCAGGCAGCCCCGGGTCCTTGAGGGAGGAGGGTGTGAGCCTCACTGAGGCAGGTGCTTTACTCTAATGCTACAGATAAAAAGGTGAGGGCTCAGAGAGGTCAGGACGCTCCTTCAACATCACACAGCTGGAGCACAGCCGCCAGGACCTGGGCCTGCTTGGCTTGAGTCCTCTGCCCCACACTGTGTCCCAAACACACATTTCAAGGACACCCTGAACAGTGCCCACCCACTAGGCACTCACTTGCCCTTGACAGTTTTAGAAGGAAATCCAAGGCCCAGGTGCCCATTCCCCAGCTGAGAATCCCCTCCTCCCAGCTTACTCCTGCCCAAGACTGACTAGGCCCCGCCCTGCCCCTCAAGGCAAGCAGAGTACCCTGTCTTCACCTTGCTACTGAGGGGAAGTCAGTCTTAAGTCTTAACAGCCCCAAAGAATGCTGCCGATTAGAGAGGGTGGCATTTCTCCCCTCTCTGTCAAGCAAGATTCTGTTCACCTGCTCAAGGGAGGCCTGTGGCAGGGCCCAAGCTGATGTCCGTGAGATACTTCCCTCCCGGTCTGGATTTCAAATGCTCCTTGGGGAAATTATGCTTGTGAGGGGAAACTTCCAGGAAAGCTTGGGGAGAGAGGACAGATTCTCCCCTAAGGGAAGGACAGGAGCCCTCGCTGGGTGTAGGGGTTATGTGGGCCCCAAAACAAGCACCTCAGGCAGGTTGGTCACATGGTTCCACCCTCTCCTATGTGGCCTCAGAACCATGGATCAAACCAGCACAGTGAGCTGGGGACAGTAGGGCTGGCAGTAACCAGCATGGATGCCCCTGGCCCTTAGCCTAAGACACAGGCCCTTCCTCTCCCCACCATGCAGTTGACTCTTGAGAAAAACAGGAAGGCACTCCTGACTTCCCCCCACTCCTGTGTGTGGGCTCAACTCCACCCTGCTCCGAGGTCACCAGGTCCCATGTCACTGCACCTGCTGAGGGGGGTGTGCTGTCATCCCCCAGCCTAGGGTGGTACTGCCAGTTTCCTGCAGACACACCTAGGTCCCAGTGTGCTGCACCAGGGCCCCAGGAGGCCCAGCATTGATTTTTGTCCTTAGCATTTCCTCAGGCAACAGCCACATGCCTCTTGGAGACCCTGGAGTCCCTAACCCTCCCTGCACTCCACTCCTACAGGGACTCCCTCCTGTCCTCTGGGGCCTGGACCCACTTGGCCTCCCTTTGTGGGTTCTTTAAGCCGAGAGTCAGAGGCACACAGCCTCTTCACCACCCGGTGTGATTGCCAGCTAGTCCATGCCCCCTCTTGCAGGCCGGGGCTGGGAGGAAAGGGTCCCGGCGGGGAGTGCAGAACTGAGCCTCTCCAGCTCCCACCATGGCCAGTGGCCTGGGGTTTCATCTCAGCCTCACAGAAAGTCGCTTCAATAATTTATTTGGACGTTATCACTACACCACTGCTGGCACAGCAGGAAGCTCAAGGGAGAGAAGCGTGGCCAGAATGACAAGCAGGGCTGGTGGCCTCACCTGGCTGCTGGGAGGGGTGGGAATTGGGCCGCCAGTCTCAGGCCTACAGAGGCTCACATGTAAAATGGGCAAAGGCCCCTGTCCTGCTCCTCTCTCAGGCAGTGCAACGATGGAGACCCCACAGGCTCCAGGCCCCAGCGTTTCTGGACCTTTCACTCTCAGCTGTGCTCCAAACCCAGCTCAGAGCCACACAGAGAGCCGGCTTGGTCCCATCCCTACCCCCATGGTCACTCTCCCTTCTTTCCTCCCACAATGCCTAGCATGAGTGTGGCCCTCCAGCACAGCAGCGAATGGGAGGAGTCCCCGTCCCCAGGGGCTTTTGAAGTTTCAAGTGGACAACAAACACTAGCTCACAAAGTAAGAGACTTACTGAGAACCTCAAAGAGGGTGGTGGACAGAGACGGAGACAGAGAGCCTGCCCATCAGGAGGCAGGTGTTCCTGAGACTGGCAAAGGGTAGGAAGAGGTGGGGAGAGGGCGGCCAAGGAGGAGCTGACACCACTGAGAAACAGACGGTGGAGAGACGGGCAGCATGGCATACTTAGAAGCCTGAATTCTGCTCAGAGTGTGATGGGAAGTCATTTTGAGAATCTAAGGTGGAGGCTAGATACCCTGCCCCTATTTTATTTTATTCGTTTGTTTGTTTTTATTTTAAAATGGTGTCTTGCTAAGTTTCTCAAGCTGGACTCAAACTTGTGATTATCCTGCCTCAGCCTCCCAAGTAGCTGAGATTATAGATGTGTGCCTCCACATCTGGCTGCCCTGCCCCTCTTCACGTGTCTGGAGAATGAGTGACTAGGTGACTGAAGGAAGGAGGGAAAGAGGGCATCGACTATTGTGTGCATGAATGGATCCACTCATGGGATGGAGCATTATTATTATATCACCACCACGGGGAGCACCACTGTGACCAGATCTTTGCACACTTCCGTCATTTTCCAGAGGTCCCTCCTCCAGAAGTGGCAATAATCAGGGTTCTTGGGACTTGAGACAGCATCCAGCATATGACAGCCAGTTCCAAGTGTGGAATGGATGGTCAAGGTCTGTGCGCAGCCTCTGGAAAACTTAGTTGAGTCTTCAAGTCTCTGTTTCCCCATCTGTAAAATGGAAACGATGACCTTCTTCATAGAATTGGGGTAATAATAGACAAATAATAATTTCTAATCTAACAGCTAATCCTTTAAAAATATCATGTGTTAGGCACTGTTCTAAGTACAGACCATGAGGCCTGGTATTCAGGAGGCGCTTAATAAATGGTGAGTGGACAAAGTGAACGAACGTCCCTGGTTGCTGAGGGCAAGCCTACTTCCTGGGCCTCCTGTGCACCCGGCCTGGGGCTTGGTGTTGTGGATCCTGTCCCTGTGCCTACTCAGAAGGCAGACTGGCTGCAGGCTGTGAGACATGGAATATCAAGAATGAAGCCTGAGGCTGCTGTAATGTGCATCTTTCTTGTTTTAACCTGTCTTCCCACCCTGAGTAGCTCTCCACAGAAACTGACCACATCATCTGACGGTGCTCAGGGCTCAAGTATGCTGCCTTGCAAACAGCTGAAAGGGAGGAGGGTCTAATTTGCTCCGAACAGAGCTCACTGGCAGCCTGGCATGCACTCTGATCAAATATTTAGGTCCTCAGGAGCTGGTTGCAATATTAATGCGGTGGGCCAAAGGCCTGGGTATAGTCAAGGGCTGGGGCTTCAATAATGAACAAAAGTCTGACCCTCCTGAGAAATGTGAGCCTGCTTCGACCTACAAGTAAGCAAAGATGCTGCAGGAAAACATCTCCTCTTCCCCAACTGCCCTAACACACACACAGACACAAATACACACACACACACACACAAACACACTCTGAACTGGGCCATCCCACTTAGTAGCGGGCATCTAGATCTACATATATGTTTTGTGTATAGCAGTGGATATTGATCCCAGGAGCTCCCACATGCTAGGCAAGCACTCTACAACTGAGTCCCATCCCCAGCTCCAAGAGCTTTTCTAAAGTTTGTGTAGCTTCCTCTCTGGGGTTTTCCTTTCTAAAAATAAAGATGAAAGTAATAATCAGAGATGTGAGAGAAGCTTTGTGTTTCACAACCCTCATTTATTATTTATGATAAGAACTAAATGTTCTTAAACACAAAAGAAGTTAGAAATATCCAAAATTCCAAACAATAAGGAATCAATTAGAGAAATAATAACATATCCTCTTGGCAGACTATTACGGAGTAATTAAAAATTATGCTTGCAAATAGTTTTAATGACAGGTGAACATTATCAAGATAATAATTAAGTGGAATAGGGCTGTCTAAAAAAAATGTTACATCCAGGACTAACACAGTTGTTAACATTAACTGTTTAGGCTTTGGATGATTTCTTCATCTCTCAGGGCCTCTCTATTCGTCTGAAAAATAGATGCAATATCTGCCACACATGGCTTGCTCTGAAAAAGATTACAATGACATTTAGAAATGGTCTCGGTCAGTGTAGCAGACAAGCAATTCATGGCACTTATTACTTAAATTTTAACAAAAGGGACAAGATGACCCCAAAATGTTGATGGTAAGCTGTGTCCAACTGATAAGACTGAGTAGTTTCACCTTCCTTCTGTCTTCTGTTTGCCCTACCTTTAACCACACAGTGGACTACTTCTCCAGTGAGGACATTTTTTAACAACCCCTAGTTTCACAGATATTTACTGAGCACCTGCAATGTACCAAACTGTTCTAGGCTTTCAGATGCAAAGATGGATAAGAGAAATAAAAATCTCTGCATCCATTGAACTTAAGCAAGGCACAATGAACAGCAGACAGAGTGAATAAGCAAGTCATGTAGCTGTCGGAAAGTGCTGACTGCACTGAAGAGAAAGCCGAGTAGGGAACCAGGCTGGACATGACCGTTGCAGGAGCACGGTGCAATGTGAAGGAGGCCGGTGGCTGAGCCTCACCCAGGCGGGATGTCTTGGCTTCCCTGAGGAGGCAGCATGCCCAGAGGGCTCCGGGAACATGCAGGAGGACACAGAGGTGGGAGAAGAATTCAAAAGGGGGTGTGGCCATGAGGCGAGGTCAGCTGGGACCTTTTGGTTTTGGTGATCTGGAAGCCAGGCAAGGCTCTCTCTGCCTGGAGGGAGTGACCTGGGTTTGGACAAACTTGTTCCACCCACTGAGCTGTGAGGAGACTGCAAGGGCTTTGGGCAGAGGAAGTGGGGGCTCAGGCCAGGGTAGGAGAAGTGGTGGGATACTGGAATCTGAAGGAGAGACACCTGAAGATCTGCTGGATGGATGTGGGTGGGAGAGACAGATTCTTCTAGGATGATCCCAAGGTTTTGGGCCTGAACAACTAGAAGAAAGAGCTGTCCCTGCAAATGGACTAGGAGATGAGGAAGGAAATGAGTATATTTAAAAATAAAACAGGCACACACAGACAGAAGTGTTTGATGTTCAAGGCTCCTGGGAGGCTGCGCTTTGATGATGCCACGCTTCAGGCAGCAGAGCCAGGGAAACAACGCTGCACCTCAACAAGCCACTCCAGGTCGCCCAGGGGATGCACACCCCCCAAGCCTCCCCAGGTGGGCTTCCTCTTTCCAGCAGATGGCCCCTCGCCCTGTGCCCTTACACCTCCGGGGATAGGGAGAACAGTGTGGGAACGAGAGGAGGAGAAGCCCTCCTATGGGCAGCAGAATGGATGTTGACATCCTTCACTGTTCATGTGCCCACCTTCCAACCAGGAAGCTCTGGATCTGGGCTTCCTGAGGCTCTGGGCCAGGTAAAGAAAGGCCTCCCCGCCTGGCTGAGAGGCCCAGCAGAGCCCAGGCCAGGGACAGCCCGGGAGGAACCCTGGGCTTCAGAGATGAAGCCTGGCCCTATCTTTTGTTTTATCTTCGTCTTATAGCTTAACCTGCACTCTATGAATTCATCGTCCTCCACCACGTATTGTCTCCTCACCTGTCTATCCACATAGCCAAGACCCATGGCATTGTCTGCTCCCATCCGCCTGCTTCTACCTCAGGACCGTCTGGGTACTGGTTCCGCCACTTCCTAGCCTTGGGGCTGAGAGGTGTTTCTTGGCCTGGGTGCACCCCTGATTCTCCCTCTGTGAAATGGGTTTCTCATCCCTAACTACCCAGGGCTGGTAGTTAGGAGCATCAGGACACATTGTGCAGCAGCCTGCCTCAATCTGGGTGTGACATCTCCCTTCCCTCCCTCACTTCTCCCTGGCAGGAGAGCCGGCTCCCTCTGGGTGCCCCAGGCCCTCCCTGCCCCTCACTAACCCTGCTTGGCACTGCCCCTGTGGGAAGGGGTGTCAGGGGAGCCATGAAGCCAGAGGAGAAAAGAACACAAGGTTCATGAGGCCTTGTAGGGGGCAGCTCCCAGGTGAGGCGAGAGTGTTCCACTGTGTTTCTGGCAGGGAAGGGAAGGAGCACTCTAGCTGTCACGCACTGTACCAATGGAAGCATTGCCTTAATTGTTATGGCTTTTGTTTGTTTAGTCCTTAGGACAACTGGACGAGGCCACTGCACTCATTTCTGAGAGCAGGAATCAAGCCTCAGCACTAGCAGCCAGAGCCAGCATGTGCTTCCTTCAGAGAATCACCTCCACCTGTGGCTCTAGGGACATCTCTCCCTAGGGGGCCCACATGGCTTTGGTCCGGCCAGGCTGAGTGCTGAGGTTCCCCTCTGCTCCCCCTTGCCAGCTGCCCCATCCTGCCTGCACAGTGACGACTGCACTTCGGAACGTCACTCATCCTGAAGGAGTATCCCCCTCACTGTCTCCTGCCTGTGTTCCGGAAAAGCAATTTTCTGAGTGTCAAGTGACCACAGGAGATAAGAGAAAGGTGCTGCTCTGCACTGCCTGGGCCATCTGGTTGAGACATCTAGCTGCTGACTGCAGAGCAGGGCAACTTGCTACAGTCATTGATTAAAGGTGGGAAGGAATGGTGCCCATGGCTGGGCTAAGTTGAGACCCAGGACCCTGAACACCTCTATGGACTTTGAAGGAGCCAGAGCCTCCCCAACTATCTGCCTGCCAACCTTCCTTCCCCAGGCACCTGGGCTGCTAAGGCCCAGCCCAGAGCCAGCCCTGTCCCCACAGAGCCCCCTGCTGGGCCTGGCATAGTGACCTTGACTAAGGTAAGGACCTCAGGCTGGACATGGCAAAATAAGGCAGGGGGTGTGACAGGGTCTAAGTGGGCCAGCTGAGCATCTAGATAGACTAGGGAAGAGTTTAGGGAAATTCCTTAATGGGGATGAGTCGTGGCCTACTGAGGGAAGCAGGGAGTGTTAGCTTGGGATTGGACATCAGAGAAGTTAAATTTGAGCCTACTCAAATTCCTACGTTGATGTTCTAAACCCATTCAAACCTCTTCCCACCTATGCATTCACCAATCCAACCATCCATCCAATCAGAGTCCCTCCTCCATATTCCACTGGGGACTGTATGAACCTTGGCCTGAGGGTGGCTCAGACAGGCCAAGGATTGAGGATAAAGGGCAAGTCCAGCATCTTGTGTCCAGACACTAACTCTGATGATGATTCTTTTTCTTTCTCCCTTCCTCCCTCCCTCCCTCCCTCCCTCTCTCTCTCTTTCTTTCTTTCTTTCTTTCTTTCCTTTTCTTTTCTTCCTCTCTCTCTCTCTCTCTCTCTCTCTCTCTCTCTCTCTCTCTCTCTCTCTCTCTTTCTCAGTACTGGAGATTGAACTGGGCATGGTTGCACACACCACTCAGGAGCCTGAGGCAGGAGGATCACCACAAGTTCAAGGCCAGCCTGGCCTCCATGGTGAGTTCAACCAGACTGAACTACATAGCAAGAAGAAAAAAAAAAAGAAAGAAATATTGGAGATTGAACACAGGACTTTTACAATGAGTTCTACCTCCAGCCCTTTTTTATTTTTGAGACAGTGTCTCCCTACATTGTTAATTTGCCTAGACCAGGCTTGTATTCATAATCCTCCTGCCTCAGCCTCCCAGAGTGCTGGGATTATGGTGATAACTTTCATGTTTAAAGCATTACCAGGGTTCCATGAGCCATGCTACATGTCATACATATTCTTTGCATGTATGCCTCTCAACAGCCCTGTGAAGTAGGTCTCATCAGCCCATTTACAAATGCGGGCACTGAAACTGAGATTAAATACCTCACATAAAGTTCTGCCACTCCTAAGTGTGGGATGAAGACTCAAATCCAAGCCCAAGTGACTCCAAATCATGTGTCCCCAGCCCCTTCCAATGCCTGAAATGTGATTGGGCTTATCAGTGTAAGCAGAGATGTAAGCACATGTGTTTGGGTGTCTGATGCATCATACACAGGCCACACATCAGTTGCTCTGTTTGCTAGACTCTTGTTTGGTCTCCACAGCAGGGTCATAGGGTAAGGACCTATCTTAGTTACTTTTCTTATTGCTGAGACAAAATATCCAACACCCACAAGTTAAGGGATGAAAGGTTTATTTAGTTCACAGTTTGTAGAGGTTTCAGTCCATAATCAGCTGGCTCCAAGGCAGAGTGGCATCACAGAGGGAGCATCGAAGAGGAGAAACCGTTCATGGTGGACAGAATGTAGCAAAGCAAACAAAGGACCTTAGCAGCTTCTTTCTGCCTCTTTTATATTCTATCTAGGCTACTGGGATTAGGGCCAGTGCCAAACCAATCAGTGGACTGATTTAGTAATCACACACTCAACACCAGACATTCTAGATCCAGTTACCTCTGAAAACCCCCCACCTATGACTGCATGAGGCTTTGGGGGAACATCTAGACACAGCCATGACATTCCACCCTGGCCCCCTAAAGAGTTCTGCACATTCCTTTATGCAAAAGGAATTTAGTCCATCTCTAAGAGTTGCCAGAGTCTTAACAGTTGCAACGTGCTGTGCTACCTTTTGCCCACCATTAACTGTTTCTCCTCTGCAATGCCCCTCTGCCATCCCACCTTGCTTTGGAGCCAGCAGATTATGGACTGAAACCTCTACAAACTGTGTGCTAAATAAACCTTTCATCCCTTAACTTGTGAGTGTTGAGTATTTTGTCTCAGTAACGAGAAAAGTAACTCAGACTGAATTTGGTACCAAGAGTGGGGTAGAAAGGAATGGGAACCAAGCGAATCCAAAATTCAGCAGGCCAAAAATTAAGTCCCATAGTTCCATGTCCAGCATCCCTAGCAATCTGTGGCAAGTTGTGAACTCCAAAGAGCTTGGGTGCCTCCATCGCCATGGCATTGCCAGTGATTGTAGCTCCCATGGCTTCTCTCTTGGGCTGGCTCTGCTACCTCCTTGCAGTTTTTCTCAGATGATCCACACCCCTGGCTTCTCCAAACTTCTGGGGTGTCCACTGTACCTTCAGCTTCACACTCCCAGCTACACACACTGCCCTCTCAGGACACACTCGCTGGCCTCCCAGGCCTTCTGAAATCTAGGTGGAAGCCTTGCTGATACCACAGCTCTTGCATTCTGCATGCACCTAAAACCAGCATCACCTGGATGATGCCAATGTCTGCTGCCAGCTGAAGCAGTATCCAGGTTTCCTTCTCTCTTGGCCGTAGAGGTTGAGTGTCTGTGAACCAAATCCTGAGAAACAAATTCCCTAAGGCATCATCATTCTGGAACACAGTTTTCTGGGGCTCTCTTCTCAAAGCAAAATCTTTCACCTTTGCAAAGGGTGGAGTCCTGCTGGTTCTTGTGATGGTTTCAGGCCATCTTTTCTATGGTCCTCTTCTGAAATACTTGGCTTTTTCTTGCTAGTCTTTTCAGTGACCAATTTCTTCTCTGTTCCATTTTTGCAGGCAGCAACTTCACTGGAGCTTCCTTCCTAGCCAAACTCAAAATGTCTTAAATCATTCTGCTGGACTCTTTGCTCTTGATTCTCAACATAAATCTGGCTAAAAGCCCCTAACAGTACCCATGCCGCCACCTCAGTATTAGCCTTGAAATTTCTTGTGCCAGATTAATTAGTCTGCTGCCCTTAATCAGAGTCTTAGGCAAAGGCTCTGGACACAAGCAAAATACAGACAAACTTTCTGCCAAGCTATAACCTATAACGTGCAGGGCCGAGGATTTAGCTCCGTGGTTTCACTGCCTGCTGTGCAAGCGCAAGGACCTGAGTTTGATCCCTGGTACCAAAAAAAACCCAAACAAACAAAAAAAACCAAAACAAAACGTATATCATCTGGAGTCCAACAGCCAATGCAGTCCTCCCCAGCAGAAACCTCTTGAGCCTGATCTTTACCAGCAGCATTTCTATCAGCCTTTTGGTCTTCTGAGCTCTGACCAGAATCTCCCATTAAATACAGCCTAAGGCTTTCCAAGGCTGCTCTTTCAGCCAGCATCTCTGAACCTTTCCAAATTCTTCCCACAATCCAGTTTCGCAGGTTTCTGAACCACATGGTCGGGTATAGTCACAGCAACAACTCCACTTCTCTGGTACCAAATTCTGTTTTAGTTACTTTTTTCATTGCTGAAACAAAATACTGAACACCCACAAGTTAAGAGAGGAAAGGTTTATTTAGCTCACAATTCATAGAGCTTTCAGTCCATAATAAGCTGGTGGACAGAGGTAGCAAAGTAAGCAAGGGCTCTTTTTTTTTTTTTGTATTAAATTCTTTTATTGGTACATTGTAGGTATACAACAAAATTACATTTCTCATTGGGAATTGTACCTTTACATAATGCATCTTGGTTCTTATTTTTTTCCCCATTCCTATTCCTAGCCCTCCCTTCACCCCCTCCACCCTTCCCTATTTACAAAGACTTTATTTCCATTTTTTCCATTTTTCATCATTTTTCCTTTCCCTTCTTTCCTTTCCCCTGCCCCTCCCACTACCCCTACCCCTTTGGACCTTTTCTTCCTATTTTACATTATCGATTATTCATTCTAATCATTGGGGCATTTTAGGTATACAATATAATGACATTCATCATTGGAAATTTGCACCTTTACATATTCTCTCTTGGTTCTTATTTTTCACCCTTGCCCAGCCCTCCCTTCAACCCCTCCAGTCCTCCCTAGTTACAAAGATTTTGTTCCTATTTTTCCATTTTCTCATATTAATCCCATTCCCTTCTATCCTTTCCCCTAGCCCTCCCACTTCCTTCCCCTTTGCCCCTATTCTTCCTATTTCACATTACCTATTACACATTTAGTCCTTATTTACACTTTCAGTTTCTCACACCAGAGACACTATTCGGTATTTACACATGTGTGTCCTATTTATTTCACTTAAGAGTATCGCCTCAATGTGCATCCACTTAGGTATAAATGTCTCTAATTTCTCATTTTTTATGGCTGAGTAGTACTCCATTTTATTTTTAAAAACCCCACATTTTCTTTATCCAGTCTCCAGTTGATGGGCATTTGGGCTGTTTCCAAGTTTTAGCTATTACAAACTGTGCTGCTATGAACATGGGTGCACATATATCACTGTGGTATGATTCTTTTAATTCTTTGGGGAAGATCCCCAGCAGTGGAATAGCGGGATCAAAGGGGACTTCCAGTCCTAGTTCTTTGAGGTATCTCCATACTGATTTCCACAGTGCTTGCACCAGTCTACACTCCCACCAGCAGTGGAGCAGGGTTCCTCTTTCCCCACAGCCCTGCCAGCATTTGTTATTGGTTGATTTCATGATAGCAGCCATTCTTTCTGGAGTGAAGCGGAATCTCAGCATTATTTTCATTTGCATCTCTCGAATGACCAGTGATGTTGAACATTTTTTCATGTGTTTATTTGCTATTTCTACTTCTTTGTCTGAGAAATGTCTGTTCATTTCAGCTGCCCATTTTTTGATTGGGTCTTTAAATTTGGGAGATCTGATCTTTTTAAGTTCTTTATAGATTCGAGATAGTAGACCTATGTCTGAGGAAGAGCAGGTGAAGATTTTTTCCCACATTGTGGGTTGTCTCTTCATACTGCTGGTGGTTTCTCTTGCTGTGCAGAAGCCTTTTAATAAGAAGAGATCCCATTTGTTGATTGTTTGTGCTACTTCACAGGCAACTGAGGTTTTGTTCATAAAATCTTTTCCTACACCGATGTCTTCAAGGGTTCTACCTAACCTCTGTTCCAACTGGTTCAGAGTTTCTATTTTAATATTTAGATCTTTAATCCATTTTGATTTTAGTTTAGTGCATGGTGAGAGATACAGGTCTAGTTTTAATCTTTGGCAAGTTGAAGCCCAATTTTTCCAGCACCATTTATTAAAGAGGCTATCTTTCCACCAGTGAGGGTGTTTGGTTCCTTTGTCGAAGATGAGATGGCTGAGTGTGTCTGGCATTGTTTCTCCATCTTCTAATGTGTTCCACTGGTCCTCAGGTCTGTTTCTTTGCCAGTACCATGCTGTTTTTATCACAGTAGCTTTGTAGTAGAGTTGCAGATTGGGGATTCTGATACCCCCTGCCATGTCTCTGTTACCTAGAATTGCTTTTGCTATTCTGGGTCTCTTCTTGTTCCAAATGAATTTTTGAATTGTTTTCTCGAGGTCTATGAAGTATGCTGCTGGGATCTCAATTGGAATTGCATTAAATCTATATAGCAGTTTTGGAAGTATGGCCATTTTCACTATGTTGATTCTTCTTATCCAGGAGCAGGGGATGTCTGTCCATTTTCTGATATCATCTTCAGTCTCTCTTTTCAGAGTGCCATAGTTTTCAGAGAAGAGGTCTTTGATTTCTTTTGTTAGGTTGATCCCTAGGTATTTCAGTTTTTTGGGTGCTATTGTGAAAGGAATTATTTGCCCTATTTCTCTCTCAGTGAGTCTGTCATTTGTGTAGAGGAAAGCTATTGATTTTTGTGTGTTGACCTTGTAACCAGCCATTTGACTGAATTTGGTTATTAAGTCTAGAAGACTTTTGGTGGAGTTCTTGGGGTCTTCTATATAGAGTATCATGTCATCTGCAAATAATGACAATTTGACTTCTTCATTTCCTATCCTTATTCCTTTCCTTTCCCTTGTCTAATTGCCATGGCTAATGTTTCCAAAACCTATATTGCATAGGAGTGGTGATAGTGGACATCCTTTTATTGTTCCTGATTTTAGTGTGAAGGATTTCAGTTTTTGACCATTTACTATGATATTGGCTGTTGGTTTTTCATAGATGGCTTTTATCAGTTTGAGGTAGAGACCATCTATTCCAATTTTTTGTAGGTCTTTTATCATAAATGCATGTTGGATTTTGTCAAATGCTTCTTCTGCATCTATGGAGATAATCATATGGTTTTTATCCTTGACTATACTGATATAGTGTATTACGTTGATTGATTTTTGTATATTGAACCATCCATGCATCCCTGGGATGAATCCCACTTGATCAGGGTATATGATCTTCTTGATGATCTTCTGCATTCTGTTTCCCAGTATCTTATTAAGGATTTTTGCATCTATGTTCATTAGTGAGATTGGCCTATAGTTCTCTTTTTCGGTTGGGTCTTTCTCTGCTTTGGGGATCAAGGTGATGCTTGCTTCCAGGAATGAATTTGGGAGTGTTGCTTCCCTTTCAATTTCATTGAAGAGTTTAAACAGTAGTGGCAGCAGTTCCTCTCTAAATGTCTTGTAGAATTCAGCAGTGAAGCCATCAGGGCCTGGGCTTTTCTTAGTTGATAAGTTTTTAATTACATTTTCATTTCATTGGTTGATATTGGGTTGTTCAGAATTTTTAGGTCTTCTTCATTCAACTTTGGTAATTCACATGTATCTAGGAATCTGTCCATTTCTTCTGTGTTGTCCATCTTATTGGTGTATAAGTTCTGGAAGTAGGTATGGATGATCCTCTGGATTTCTGCTGGGTCTGTTGTAATTTCACCCCTTTCATTCCTAATTGCATGGATTTGGGCCTTTTCTTTCCTTTTTCTGTTAAGGTTGGCTAAAGGTTTGTCAATTTTGTTGATTCTTTCAAAGAACCAACTCTTGGCTTCACTGATTTTTTGTATCGTTCTCTTAGTCTCCATTGCATTGATTTCTCCTCTGATCTTTATAATTTCCTCCTTTGTATGGGCTTTGGGGTTGTCCTGCTCTTCTTTTTCTAGAAGCTTGAGGTTCAGTATCAGGTTGTTTAATTGGGCTCATTCTGTTTTCCTAATATGCATATTCACTGCTATGAATTTCCCTCATAAGACAGCTTTCATTGTGTCCCATAGATTCCGATATGTTGTATTGTCATTGTCATTTAATTGAAGGAACTGTCTGATTTCTTCTTTAATTTCCTCTGTGACCCTTTGGTTATTCAGAAGTGTGTTGTTCAATTTCCACATGTTTATGAAATTTTTTGAGTTTCTTTTGCTATGGATCTCCAATTTCATCGCACTATGGTCTGATAATGTACAGGGGATAACTTCAATTCCTTTGCACTTACTTAAACATGTTCTATGTGTGAGTATGTGGTCTATTTTGGAGAATGACCCATGTGCATCTGAGAAGAATGTGTATTCTGATTTTGTGGGGTGGAAGACTCTGTAAACATCTGTTAAGTTCATTTGTTCAAGAGTTCGATTGAGTTCTAGTATTTCAGTACTTATTTTTAGTCTAGTTGATCTATCTATTTGTGACAGTGGGGTGTTCAGGTTCCCCACTACAATTGTATTAGTGCATATATGACTTTTCATGTCCTTTAGTATTTGTTTTATATAGTTGGGTGCACTAGTGTTTGGTGCATAGATATTTATGATTGTCATCTCTTCCTCTTGGATTCTTCCCTTTACAAGGATGTAGTGTCCTTCTTTGTCTCTCTTAATCAGTGTTGGTTTGAAATCTACTGGATCTGCAAAGAGGATAGCTACTCCTGCTTTTTTTTGGGTTCCTGTCGCATGCAGTATTGTTTTCCACCCTTTAACTTTCAGTCTATGAGTTTCCTTTTGAATTAAGTGTGTTTCTTGTATGCAGCATATTGTTGGATTTTGCTTCTTGACCCATTCTGCCAGTCTATTTCTTTTGATTGGTGAATTGAGACCATTAACATTGATGGTTATAACTGAAATGTATTGACTTGTCATTGCCATGACTTTTTCTTTTTGTTTGGTTCACTCCCTTTACATTTAATTTCTTGTCCTGCCAGATGGGTTCATTCTTCTTTGCTTCCTGGGGTTGTGATCCTCAATGTCTGTTCCTAGGCTATTGTGTGAAATTCTTTGGAGTGCTGGTTTGGTATTCACAAAGTTCCTAAGATGCTCTTTGTCATGAAAGTATCTTATTTCTCCATCCATTTTGAAAGATAGTTTTGCAGGGTACATCAATCTGGGTTGGAGGCTGTTTTCTTTTAGGGCTTGGAATATGTCACTCCAAGCACTTCTTGCCTTGATGGTTTGTGTTGAGAAGTCTGCTGTGATTCTGATGGGCTTTCCTTTGTATGCGATTTGTTTCTTTTCTCTCACTGCTTGTAGAACTTTGTTCTTCTGTTGGGTTTCTGGAATCTTAACAATTATATGCCTATGTGTAGATTTTTTTTTAATCAAGGCTATTTGGAGTCCTATATGCCTCACTTATCTGTATGTCAAGCTCTTTTCCCCTGCTTGGGAAGTTTTCTGCCATTATTTCTGTGAAGAGATTTTTTTATGTGATCTCCACTCTCTCCTGTTTCTTCATTGACCCCAATCAGTCTTATGTTATTCTTCTTTGCATCATCTAGCAGCTGCTGGATTGATTTCTCATGTTCCCTTATAATTTTGAAGCAATTTTTCTTTTCCTGGTCACTAATTGCAATCTTATCTTCTATATCTGAAATTCTGTCCTCACATTGGCTCATTCTTCTGTGTAGACTTTCAATGGAGTTTTTCATGTCCTGGAAATCTATTTGCATCTGTTTTATGGATTCCATTTGTTTCTCATGTTGGGATTCCATCATATTCCTGAGCTCCTCTCTAGATTTATTAATCATGTCTTGCACTAGGGGCACAATTTCTCCTGTTATCTGAGAAATTATTTCTGATTTCATTTTTTCCAGATCCCCTTTTGTTGCCAATTCAGTGGGTCCAGGTGGTTGAGTATAAGAGTGTTCCATGTCATTTCCCTTTGGGGTTGCTGTAGGTGATCTGGAAGTCTGGTTTTGAGACTTATTTACATGTTTTCTCATTTCGACTGGGCCAGGGGGCTGTTAGCACCTGCATGGATTATCTCCTCTGAGCTGGGTGAGGAGGACCAGGGGCCAGGAGCAGTGGTAGCGATAGTGGCCCAAAAGCCCTTTCCTGTGGGCTGGGAGCAGTGGGAGGGATGGTGGCTGGGAAGCCCCTTCCTCTGGACCAGGAGCAGTGGATGGTGGCTCAGAAGCCCCTCCCTCTGGTCCGGGAGTAGTGGGAGGGATGGTGGCCTGGAAGCCCCTTCCTCTGGGCCAGGAGCAGTGGGACAGAAGGTGGCCCAAAAGCCCTTTCCTGTGGGCTGGGAGCAGCGGGAGGGATGGTGACCAGGAAGCCCCGTCCTCTGGACCAGGAGCAGTGGGACGACGGCTCAGAAGCCCCTACCTCTGGGCTGGGAACAGTGGGACTCAGTACCTTGGTCTGGTGGTCTGGTGTCCTCTGCGTCTTTGTAGTGTGGAACCAGGTGGCTGCCTGTCTGCGGCGGGGTGATTCGGTGTGTTCTGTGTGACTCAGGACCTCGGTAGGGCATGGGCAGACCTGCCTGTCTGCAGCAGGGTGATTTGGCGTCTTCCGCGCGACTCAGGACCTCGGTAGGGCGTGCCAACAAGGGCTCTTAGCAGCTCCTTTCTGCCCCTCTTATATTCTGTCTAGGCTGCCAGGATTAGGGCAGGTGCCCAACCAATCAGTGGCCTGGTTTAGTAATCACACACCCTTAATCCCAGCACTCTAGATCCAGTCACCTCTGGAAAAAGCCCCACCTATGACTGCATGAGGCTTTGGGGGCCACCTAGACACAAGCCGAGGCTTTCCATGTGTGGATGCTCCCATGGGAAGCAAGCAAGGCTTGAGAAAGACTCTGTGGAATATTGCAGAATGAAGTGGTTCTTCAGGCAACTAGATTTAGGGTTTCCTGGGTCAGACAGAGATCAGCACAGGGCATTAAAAATGACAGCGAGCAATGTAAATTATCAGGCATGGTTGCTTAAGTGTATGCACTTTGTCCATAATTCTTGCTCTGTTCCAGTGTGACCAGAAATGACATACATCCAAGCTGGGGCTGTTACTGGGGGGGCGGGCAGGCATCTTCTGGATTATTTATTTTCCTTAATCCTCTTAGGAATTTATGAGGCCTGCCAAAAAGCCACCTGCCACAATGCTTCCTTGATTTCTTCAGCTAAGGATCATCCTTCCTCCTCTCCTGTCAGCAGCAGTCCACCTGTCAATGGTGCAGGGCGCCAGGCTAGAGCCACTCACAGTGAACTCTGAGCCTGCCTCTCTGTGGTCAGGTTCCACTGTGTCTATCAGTAAAAGGTGAGGAGTGAACTTTCATGCCTCCAAGCTTCTCTGCAGCCCCATTCTCTCATCAGAGACCAGACTTGAGGTTGAGCTGCCTGGGGCAGCTTCCTGGAATGGTCCTCTATATCTATAGCTTCCTCAACTTCAGAACTGGGGATGGAGAATATTCAGACCAAAAATTGTGTCTGTACTGAATGAACATAAGCATACTTTTTTGTTATTATTCCCTAAACAATATAGTATAACAATTTACCTACCATTTATATTATATCAGGTAGTATAAGCAACCTAGATACGGTTTAAGGTACACAGAACAGTGTATATAGCTTATATGCAAATATTACATCATTTTATGTAGGAGACTCGAGCATCCATGGCTTTTGGTATCAGTTGGGGTCCTGGACTCAATAGCCCATAGAAACCAAGAGAGGATCGGACAGACAGAGTAATTCAAAAGTACATGAGGAAAAATGCCTGTTTGGTTAGCAATGTGTTCCATGGTCCTGAGAGGGGAGGGGTGATGTCACCTGCACTAGATATTTGCTGTCCCTCACAGAACCCTCTAAGGGCCTTCCAGCTCTGACAATGCAGCTTTGTCATGCCTCATCTGTTCAGAAAGGCAATGATTAGTATTGTCCCACTTGTGAACTTAGTGGTTAGACGGGAATATTCCAAGTCTGTGCTCCTGTAGCATTTGTCCACACCACAGTTGGAGCTGGAACAGTTTGAAGGCTGGCATCTGACTTAGCTCCGAGTCCCTGGCAGCCAGCGCAGACCCCAGAACAGAGTGGGCTCTGGTGAGGATTTCATGAATGAGTGGCTAGCTAGCGGGCACGTGGGCAAATGAATGAGCCATGCCTTTCAGCCTCCCAAGGTGTTAGCGAAGATTAACTTCACATTGTTAAAGGTCATGGGAATGGCCAAGGGGAATGGAATGTGAAAGATAAGATATCCAGAGTGTTCAGGGTGGTGAGCAGGAGGAGGAAGGACTCGAGGCCAGGTGTGGAAGGAGCGAGCGCGCAGGGGCCTGAGCTCTAGAGGTGGCCAGCCAGGGCTGGAGACTCCTCATCAGAGGGCACTGGGGTCAGGGTCAGGGGCAGGGGCAGGGGCGTAGGGATGGGCGGCTCTGTTTTTGCTAAGCAAATGTGACTGCCCTTGTTGCTTTCTCTGATGAGCTATCCAATGCATTCTCCTGGTAAAATCTTTGATGCAGAAGAGCAAAAGCACATGGAGAAAATGAATCACTCCAAGCCCCGCTGGTGTGAGGTAAGTGCTGCTAAGATTTAAACACCTCTCCCAACATCTTTCCATGCACCTACGTCCGTACGCACACACAAACACACTCAACACCAACACAGAGCTCCAAACCTGACAGACTGCCTGTGTGCTTCCCCGTAACCTGATTTTGTCACTCCACAGCATGTTACATTGTATTTATCTGTATCATCATTTTGAAAGTGAAGGAATTTCAACTTAGAGGTGTGAGGCCATTTGTCCACATCCATCCAAGCTCTCCAGCCCTCTTTCCCTCTTCCTTTCTTAAAGGACAGACTTCTCTGGAAGCACAAAAACAAAGAAGTAGAACTCTTGCCATGGAATGTGTAAATGGTGGCTCTTGAATGCCGGTTTTATTTGACTCCCTACCCCAGAAGCAGTCCAAATGAACTGCTGCTGCGTGCAAGTCTGAGTCGCTGTCTTCCTCCGACAAGCCCAAAGCCATAATTGAAAGTGCAACAGTGCATCTCCGTGACTTGGGACTTGGCAGATGGGAAGCAAGCAGAGGCTGGAAATATGCTTTGCAGCAGGGCTGGATCTTTTGTGCTACTGCCATTATTGGAGAAAGAACAGGTCCCTTATGGCCCAGGAGTCACAGGATGGAGAACAGAGCTCACGGCGCACACCCCTTCCAGCCAAGCCACAGCCTCATGAGAAACAGATGTTTCCTATTCCGCATTGCTGGGGTTTTCAGATTGTTCTGCAGCCGTAGTTGACTGACACATCAGGCACACACTGCTAAGTGGGTCTCAGTTCCTTTGTTTGAAAAATATAGACAGTAACAACCTGCCCAGTGGGGCTCCTGTATGAGTCTGAAGGGTGACAAACTGCACTATTGGTAGTGACTTTGCAGTGTCAGCTATTATTATTGAGTGATGTGATGTTTTCCAAATGACACAACCCATCAATGGACCCTGAAATCAACTTAGTGTGTCACCCACCCCTAGCATTTTCTTTTGATAGAATAGGATAGAAAGTTATAATACTTTGCAACTCAGAAGGGCAAATATTGCTTTGCGGGAGTGTTATATCAGAGCTTGTGTATAACACATTTCTTTCTATGGGTCATAGTCAAAAAAACTGAAAGGTCTGGCCTGTGGGGGTCACAGTGTTCCTTTCCCTGGTTTCTGGCCTTCGTGAGGAGGCAGGAGCAGGGGTGGGGACCGACAGGGAACACGGAGGGTGAGTATTTCTATACTATCTTTCAGCAAGTAGTTATTGAGCTCCTCCCAAGTGGGGCAGCATTGTGGATGGTACACAGCAAACACTTAGTACTTAGCCTTTATTAATATCATTATTATTCTGTTGTCTCCAGTGTTTTCTAGTTTTCACTTCGTTCATTCATTCATTCATTCATTTGCTTATTCAACAAACATGTACTGAGCGCAAAGCAATCAGGACAAAAAGATAGCCTAGGTGTGGCCCCGTCTCCATCCAGAGGATAGATTTTGTGTTGACCAATTTACATAGGTCCTGGTATGGGGTCAAGAGCTCCAAATCTGAAAATAGACATCCTGAGTATGAATCCCAGCCTCACTATTTATGGACTGTGTACCTTGGGCAAGTTACTTACCCTGTCTGTCCTGTAAGACAGGGACATCCGTGATGCTCAGGAGATCACAGGGTATTCAAGAAGGCAGTGCACTCAGCCACAAGAAGCAAGCAGTGAGGACCATGGGCTCTTACTGCTGTTTTCAAAGTTCAAGTGTGTCACCTGGAAGGGACCCAGGAGACTCTTGTAGTCAGGGTGGCAGCACACTGCATGCTGAGTGCCAGTAGAGTGCTGTATTGAAGATCTGAGGCCGACTCTGACTCTGGAAATAAAACCGTGCGTACTTAGGAATGGTGGCATGGGCCACGCCAGGGAGAATGGGTGCACGGTCACCCACCTGCCATCTCTGACCCAGCCTGAACTGGTTTTACAGATAGAGAGCTGAGCCCAGAGAGGGGAAGGAATAAGCCCAGCTCAGAGTTGGCCCTGCCTGGGAATTCTGACTTGGTCCAGCTCTCTTGCTGATTTTCCTTCTGCCCTGGGGGACTGGGGGAGCCAGAAAGCATGTTCCAGGGAGCCACAGGAGTCTCTTCCCTGTGCTTCCGCCTCTGGGTTCAGTAGCTTGCATCAGGCTTAATTGGGCTTTGGAACATTTCAGGCGAAGTGTGGCCTGTGGAGAGCAGCCGCTTGAATGGCACTTTTTGGAATGATGAATGTGCTTGTTTGGATTTGAATGAGACAGAATCAGCAGATACAGTATTGCGCTGGAAACTGAAGGGGTGGAAAGCTCTCCTTTTTCCCTTGAAAAAGCATGATTTTTTTATATTGCAATTAAACCGCCCTTTGGGCTGAATTTGCTTCTCTACTGCTGACATTGAAAAATACCAAACAAAGATAGTGGCTCTGCTCTCCTTGAGATACGCCTCCAGGGACAGGGAAGCAGCCCTTATCTCTCAGGGAAATGGAAAAGATGCCACCACTCAGGGGCAGGGGCTGCTGATGCCATTGTGGGCAGTGTGGCTGCCCAGCCTGTATGGCTGTACGGGCATGGCCTCTGGGTATCTGAGAGGTTTTTTTTTTTTTTTGGGTACTGGGGATCGAACTTGGGTCCTTGAGGTTGCATAGCAGGTGGCCAAAACACTGAGCTAAATCCCCGGCTCTTGCCTCTGGGTATCTGGAGGGCTCCTGCCCAGCTGTTCCCACTGGGGACCAACAGTCCTGCCGCAGGCTACCCATTCCTCCCTGGAATCCAGGAATGGTCATTCCTATATGCTAAGGGCCCAAAGTCTGCGTATCTTCGATTTTTATCTGGGGGCCTAGGGCTTTGAGGGTAGACAAGGCAAAGAACTCTCATGAGGACTGAATCCTGTGGGAATCTTCGAAGTATGCCTCTTCTTCTTCAGGAGAATCTCAAGATAGCTTAGATACAAAGCCACACCTCCCACTTTGGAAACTGAGGCAGAACATGCGGTCTCTCCTCTCCCTGAAAGTGGAAATGTGAGATCAGCTCAGAACTATGCTGGGGTTTTGACTCCTGAAGCGGGGACACAAAGCAGAAAGGACCATCAGAGACCAAGAAGTAAACAGTAGTGGTGTGGTTAAGAGCGTGGGCTCCGGAACTAGCCAGCTGGGAATCCTGGGCCTTCCATTTACTGGTTATTAATCTTGGCCAACTTGCTGTGCCTTTCTCTGCCTCAGTTTCCTTATCTGCAAATTGAGCTAATACAGGAAAGCACTGAACATGGGCCCAGACCCTGTGAGGCCCAGGAAGGCCTTGTCTCTGCTGATATTTGTGTTAGTGACAATACCAAAATCCTGTGGGTAGAGCAGAGTCTGGAGGGACTTCCTGAGGGGTGCCAGTGCTGGCAGGCAGATCGCAAGGCACAGTGTGGCCGGTCCTCAGTGGCTCAAACTGGAGTCATTTCCACAACTCCCTGCTCTGCTCACATTGTGTGTTTGTTTTTGTTGCCTTTCACCAAGGATTTCCACCCCATACAGGCCATAATTAATCCACAGAATGATTTAGAAGAAGCCTAGAATTAATTTGTGTAGTCAAGGCAGTCAGGGATTAAGAATGCAATATCTGTTATCTGCCTTGATCCGCTACTCACCCCAGGGAAAGGGCATCCTCTGCTCCCCATGTGCTCGATAAGTACTTGAGGATTCACAGATGGAATAAGAGACAAGAGGGTTCTCGGGAAGCAGTGAAGAGTTTTGCCACCAGAGTCACAGCAGAATAGAATTCTATCCAAACAGACCTCAGTTCAAATCTTACCTTCATCTCTTTCTTTGGTCAAATTATCTCTTAACCCCTAGCCTTAGTATCCTCACCGGTAGAGTTGGAAGAATACCTGGGAAATTCTGAATAAGAAAATTGTATGAATTTCTGCTTCTTTCAGAGCTCAGGGGATAAAAAGGACTGTGAGGCTGGGGGACAGGGTGCAGGCATGAGGGCAGGAGAGGCCAGTGCTGAGCAGAAGACCCACCTGACCTCTCAGGATGGAAAAGATCTTCTGCGACTCCGAGTGTGTCCAGACCACTCAGCGGTCAGTTCAAAGAATGAGGTCTTCCTGGGGGCTCAGCCCTTCCCAGGCTACCCCAGCTCTCCTGGGATTCTTGGGGAAAGAAGGTGCACAGGCTTCCATTAGCTAAGCAATCAGTGGTTCCAAAAAATGGTTTTGGCTAGTCCAACTGTCCAGGTTGGAATCCCAGCAACACCTCCAAATTGCTGTGTGACCTTCAGCAAGTTAATTCACCTCTGAGCCATAATTTCCCAATCTGTCCCTTAAGGGTCTTACTGAAGATTAAACATTTAACACTGAGATTTAATGAAGTGTATTGATTAGTATTGTGCAGTCAGTTTACCTTGTCTCTCACCTCATTGTGGGCTCCCTTTACCTTCTCCCCCAGACCTCCACTAGCACCAGACAGGCTAACAACAGGCCTTGGCCTGCTCTGGGCTCAGGCAAGAGGGCTTCTTGGGGTTTACCAGGACCTGGAGTAAGCCACATCCTGGTCTGGGGTCCATGACGGTCCTGGGTACACAGACAGTGAGGGTTTCCCAAGGGGGAGCTATAGCTATTATTCTGGGCACAGCTCCTCATTCAGAAAGTGGATGAATTTAATTACAGGAAATTTTTGAATAATGTGGTCTTTTTATTCCCGTAACTGTGACTTCCAGACACCTGCTCCATTCAGGGGGAAAAAATAGGTTTAAATTGAAAAATGCTTCTTCTGCAGTCCTGAATCACTGCCTCATTGAAATTTGTGTACAAAATGTCACCCTTGAAAAAGCCATCAAAGTGGAAAAAAGGATGAGGAAGAAAGGAACCAGGGCTCCACCCCCTCTGACCTGACTGGGGACAGTCCAGACCTGGGGACAGGGTCAGTGACACTTGGCCACAGGCTTGACAGAAAATGTCACATCCCTAAGTGACACCTATAAAAAATTTAAAGCCACATGAAAATCTTTATGTTAAAACGTTGAGGGAGGAAAATGACATATAAAATTACATGGTCAAATGATTAGAGGGCAGGGTACTCGGGAAGAAGGAGTGGCCCAGAAAGAAAGCACTGGAACTGCAAAGGGATAAGGACTGATTGGGCGAGGGAGGGGACAGGGACCCTGGGCAGCGCCACCAAAGGAGCAGGAGGCGCATGGGCCGGACTCAGACACGTTAGGGATTCATGTTCCCCACTCACAGATGTGGATCCTCAAGAAAATTCTATCTGATAGAATCCAAAAAATTATAAAAAGGATAATACAGCCTTTGACTGAGCGGAGCTTATCCCAGGAATATAACTTTGGCTTAATATCTCAAAACCAGTCATAGCTGGGCATAGTGGCACACATCTGTAATCCCAGCACTCTGAGAGGCTGAGGCAGGAAACCCGAAAGTTTGAGCAGGCAACTTAGAGACTTAGCAAGATCCTGTCTCAAAATAAAAAATTATAAAAAGGGCTGCAAACGTAGCTCAGACCAAAGGCCCTGGATTCAATCCCATAAGCATAATAAAATAAAATGAAATAAAAGCCAATTGATGAGATTTACCATATTAACAAACTAAAAAAGAAAAAAAGTATGATCACCTTAGTAAATATTTTTATAACATCTAGATTCCATTCACGATAAAAAAATGCTCCCAGCATTTTTTACTGAGATAAAAGGGAATTTGATTGTGAAATATTGAAAATTTTCCTTCAAAGGTCAGGAATGAGATAAGGAAACTCCTGTATTGCTTCTGTTCAACATTGTACTGAAGGCTCTGATCGGTGCAATAGGGCGAGAAAAATCTGCTTATAGGTTGGAAAGGAAGAAGTAAAACTTCTTTATTCCTAAATGACATAATCATCTACATAGAAAATCTTATAGATCTTACAAGAAACAACTAGTAATAATAAAGGATTTTAACAAGGGTACAAGGTCAGTACACAAGAAACAGTTGTATTTCTGTACACTAGAAATGTAGTAATTATATGTGCAAATATGAGAAACAAACCACTGGAAATTTGTATTTTGAAAATAATCCCAAGCCAGCGTGATAGTGCACACCTATAATCTCAGCACTCTGGAAGGCTGAGACAGAAGGATTATAAGGCTGAGCCCAGCCTGGGCAATTTAGTGACTTAGAAAGATTCTGTCTGAAAAAAAAAAAAAGTTTTTAATTTTAAAAGGGGCCAAGGATAAAGCTCAGTGTGAAGGCCCTGAGTTCGATTACAAATATGAAATATTTCAGAATAAATTTGTCAGAAGGTATTCATGACTTAAACATTGAAAATCACAAAATATTGCTAAGGGAAATTCAGAGCTAAATGATGGAGAAATATCCCATGTTCATGGAACAGAAGGCTATATTGTCATATATCAGTTCTCCTCAAGTTGATCTATGGATTCATGCAATCCCGATCAAACTCAGCAAGCTTTTTGTATGAGAAACTGACAAGTTGATTCCAAAATGTATATGTAAATGTGAAAGGATGCTTAACAGGCAAAATAATTTTGAAAAAGAACGAACTCCAAAGATACACACTATTTGGTTTTAAATTTCTATAAAAGGCAAAAGTAAACAGGAAAATGTGTTATTGGCATAAATACAAACAAATGAAACAGAGCAGAATCCAGGAAGACCCACACACACCAGGTCAATTGAGTTGTGACAGAAGTGGAAGGACACTAATTTCCAAAAATGGTGCTGGGCCGACTGCATGAGCAAGAAGACTGAACAATGAACCTCTTTTCTCATAATATGTACAAAAATTAATTTTAAAAGTTTTGGGGCTGGGGATTTAGCTCAGTGGTTTTGCCGCCTGCTGCGCAAGTGCAAGGACCCGAGTTCGATTCCCAGGACCAAAAAAAAAAAAAAAAGTTTTGTATCCCTAACTGTAAGAGCTAAAACTCTAAAACATCTAGAAGAAAACATGGGAGACAGCCTTAATGAACTTTGGTTGACAAGGACTTTTTTAATACAACACAAACATTTCAAATTATAAAAGAAAGAATTGATACATTGGATTTTATTAAAATAATAAAGATTTGTTCTTCAAAATAATTTGATAAGAGAAGAAAATGAAAAATCAAGACATAGACTGGGAGGAAGTATTTGCAGAACGTATTACCAACACAGTGATGATCAATGACAACTTTGTGGATATACTAAAAGCCACTGGATCACACATTCTAAAAGGGTGAAATTTAAGGTATATGAATTATGTTTCAATAGAGCTTTAACCACAAACCACATATACTGAACAAAAGATTTTTATCTAGACTATATAAAGGACTCTTGCAGATCAATAAAATGATAAACTCAATTTTTTGTTTGTTTTTTTAAGACAGGTTCTCATTGTGTAGTTCAGGCTGGCCTTGAACTCACTGTGTAGCTCAGGCTGGCCTCAAACTCATGGCAATTCTCCTGCCTCAGCCTCCCAAGTGCTGGGATTACAGGCATGTGCCACCACACCTAGCTAAACTCAATTTTAAAAACTAAACAAAAGATTTAAGCATATATGTTTTCCAAAGAAGAAATATGAATGGCAAATGAGCACCTGAGACAATGCTCAAGACTCCTGCTCATTAGAGACATACCAATTAAGGCTACAAGGAACACCACTACCACTGAGGTGGCTCAAATTTGTGTTCCATTGTGCCCTCCCCAGGCAGCACAGTCAGTGTGCCTCATGAGCTCCTAGCATTTGAAGGGGGCCATCTGCCTGTCTTCACCTTCAGCTTCCATTCTGGCACCCCAGAGAGCCACCTGCCATGCTCAGGAGTTCATAACCCCTTCTGGGCCAGGCAGTGTCTGGACCCCAGGCCAGGCTAGAGGAGGAAAGGGAGTAACAAAGGTGAATTTGGTGAGTGGCAGCAGCAAGCTCTGGGTGCAGGGATGGGGGCATCGGGAGGAGGCTGGTTTCCACCTCCTGGAAACCAGCTGGATGCTGTAATAGGATTTTTTTTTTTTTTTTTTGGTACTGGAGATCGAACTCGGGACTTTGCACTTGCGAGGCAGGCGCCAGAACTACTCAGCTAAATCCCCAACCCTACAGTGGCACTTTTTTGCTGCATCTTCACATGGCGACAGCACCCTCCAGCCTGTTTTATAAAGACGTTAACCCCATTCGTGAGGGTGGAGCCTTGTGCCTCAGTTACTTCCCTAAAGCATTGCTTCTTAATACTACACCACACAGGGAATTAGGTTCCCACACATGCATCTGGGGGAGACACCAGCATTCAGAGCACAGCAGGGGCTGGGGGAGGATGGTAAGGAAGGAGCAGGAAGCACCAGGTGAAGGGTCTGGGTGGGCACAGGTACTGAGGAGGAGTGAAGCCGGAAGATCTGGGAAGAACTTAGTGGCCAGCACTAAAGGGACTGGAAGAGCGATGGAGAAGGATCTAATCATGTAGGGGATGGGGGGGGTCATGGCACTCCCCATGATGATATGAAGAGACACCAACTTCCGCTTTGCAGATGTGTGGCTTGGTGGTTCGATGCCCCAGACCTTGTCCAGTGGCTGCCAATCAGTGTCTGAGGGTCAGAGAGCCCTGGGCCTGAGTGGCCAGCATGGGAGTCAGCAGAGGGGACAGTCTGGGGGCCCTGAGAGTGGAGACACTGCTAGGGGAAAGAGAAGAAGGATGCGGGGGCAGGCACTGAGGGGCACTTCCGCTAAGGCAGGGCCAGGCTCTGGAAAAGGGAAAGGAATTCAAGTGGGCTGTTTCCCTGCCAGCTCCTTCCTGGCTGTGACTTGGGATGGCATAAGGAAGGCAGGGGAGAGGGGGAGGACTCTGGCCCCAAAACTGGAGGAGACAGGCCTCACAGAGGTGCCAGACAAAAGGGCCCATTCGGAGCAGCCACCAACCTGGTCTCCTAATGTCCCAGTCTGATTTTCGTTTTTAAAGAATTTAGGCCAAATTCATATCTGCAGTCCACCAGCCTTCTGCTCTCTATCTCTTCACTCACATGTGCACCCAGCAAACAGTTTCTGAGCTCCCCTCTCCAGCCGTCCGCTGGCACCGGGCACACCAGGCAATGAGCCAGACGCAGTCCCTGCCCTTGCAGGTCTTACAGGCCCATGGAAGGCAGGTTAAAGAAGGAGCTGGCAATGACTCTGGCACCGTCACCTCCAGACCCTTTCCTGGCCTCTCTGCTAGTCACTGGGGCACAGGTGAGTTCAGTTGTTCAGTAGGGTGCACCCGGGTCCTGTGCACTCTCCCCACCTAAGCCACATGCACAGAAAGCAGGGGAGAAAGGTTCCTGCAGAACCCATACCTCTGCAGGGAGGGTGAGATGGTCATGAAACTGGTGTCAGAAGAAACGCCAGGCTGGACCGGGCCTGCCTGAGACAGGAGAGCACTGGCAGGGAATAGGAAGCTCTGTGAAGATTGGCTGAGCAAAAGCAGCAGTAATGACTGTCATTTACACTACACAGTTTCTATTTCTGTCCAATTATCATGCTGCACAATCACTATCACTCTCACAATGGCCGTCACACATGTCTTTAGGTAGGTGTGGGAATAACTGTTCTGGTTGTAGTATCTAATGACACATCTGCACCATGTGCTCTCCTGACTGAGGCTGCTTGCTAATCCCTAAATAACTGGGCGGAACCTCCCTCCCAGGGCAGTTCTGAACTAATCTGGAGCTGACATCAAGATGAACCTGACTTTGGGCCTTGGATCAGACCCAGACCTGCCCTGGCTGCAGGGTGGGGGTGTCACTGGGGTAGCCCAGGGTTCTGACACCCCTCCTCCTCACCCAGTGAGGGGCCTAATGGGGGGATGGGTTAAGTGGGCATCACCCCAAGAAGCCCCCCGAGTACCCCTTCAAACAAACAACTCTCTAGCCCCAACCCCAAGACTGTCCCTCCCCTCCCTGCTTGATAAATGCACCAGCCAGTTATCTTGGATGAAGGTTCTCCTGACCAGGACTTTTCAAGGACCTCTCCAAAGCACCGAGCCTGGTCACAGGTGTTGGGTGCAGAAGCTTGCCCAAACCCTGTTTGCTGAAGACATCTAACTGGGCTTTGGGAAGACATACAGGGACCCTCCTCTCTGAGTATAAAAAGGACTTAATTCCTCTGGCCTAGTCCGAAGAAGTCATCTGTCCTGGAGTGCCCCCTTCTGGCCACAGCCTCAAATGGTGTCCCCAGGGCTCAGGTCCCCAATGTGGGTCGGAGGCTCAGAGGGCAATAAGCCACTTCCTATCTGGCCTGGGGGTGGCCTCCCTCGACCTCTCACTGGCTCTGAGCTTCCTCAGGAGATCCTGGAGGGACCCTTCCCACATGAACATCAAGGCAGGGAGAGGAAGCACAGCCAGGGGCCGCTGCCACCCTCCTTTTAGTCCCCATGATTTGCAATCTGCTGTGTTGAGGTACAAGTCACACTCACCACCACTACACAAAAGATAGAGCAGGGCTGGGGATTTAGCCCAGTGATTCCGCTGCCCACCTCACAATCACAAGGACCCGAGTTCGATCCCCGGTACCAAAAAAAAAAGTTTCACCCCAAAAGATAGAGCATTTCCATTATCCTGAAACATTCCCCCAGGACCCTTTGCAGTTGATCCCTCATATCCACCCTTGGCACACGGCTCTCTTTCTGTCACTATAGTTCTGCCCTTTTCAAAATATTGTAGAAATGGAATCATACAGCAAGTAGCCTTCTGCGATTGGCATTTTGGTATTTTTTTTTCCTTGAAGTTCCTGCAGTTCTGGGGATGGTACCCAGGGCCTTCATATTGAGCTACATCCCCAGTCCTTTATATATGTTTTATTTGGAGACAGAGTCTCACTAAGTCACTAAATTGCTCAGATTAGGGTACAATCCTCTTGCCTCAGCCCCCCAGAGTTCTGGGATGACAGGCATGCTCTCCATGCCTAGCTGTGACTGGCTTCCTCCAGGTAGCATAGCACTCTGAGATACACCAAGGCTGCACAGGTCAGTAGTCGACTCCTTTTTATTTCTGGACAGTACAGTTGTAAGGACCACCACAGTTCTGTGCCCCAGGGCGAGGCCTGCCCCTGCCTTTTAAGGGACAATCAAGGGTGCTAACAAACTGCATGGTAATGGTTCTTGGAGAAAAGAGGTGGCAGGGACCCTTCTGGGGGGACAGTTGGGATGGTCCCCTTCTGAAGGCTTCCCTGGATGGGTTGTGGTCTTTGCTTCCCAGCAGGGCTTTGGGGGGCCTTTTCCTGGCTGTGCTGCCAGGTCTGATCAAGAGCCTTCCCCACTAGATGTTCTGAGCACACGCAAAGGAGTTTAGCTTTCCCTGTGTGGGTGTTCTCATGATGGGCAGGTGCTAACAGTGTTTCAAAGTTGCTCTCCTTCTGAATTACACCTGCCCTCCTGTGCTGGGCAGGGAGATCGGGGTGTCCACTGAGTCCTGAACCCTGGGGCTCCCACTTGTCAGGACAGGAGGGCAGTATCTTGCCTTTGCCCTATGGAAGTCGACGACACAGGGCTGCCACCAAGGGGCACTGTGGCAGTAGGCATGAGTCTGACCACCAGTGTCCTCAACAAGAGCCTTCACCTCTCATGCCTCTATGCTCGGCTGCAGTGAGAGAGGCTCTCATACTTCTCCAAGAGCTGTGGGCAAATCTAGAGCCCTGCAGACCTGAGTTCAAGTCCCAGTCTGGACTGCCAGAGGGGCCCTGGCCAAACTGTCTAGCTGTTGAGCCTCTGGACTCATCTGTAAAATGTGGGGTCACCTAGATGTCTTGTGTCATGGGAGTCACCCCATGACCCTGCTTAGTCAGGGCCCATGGGCCTGCCCCTTACATCGTTACCATGGTTATTCGTTGGTGGTTGCCCCTAGGGCTGCATCTTTCTAGGAATTAGGGTACCCTTACCCTCAGAGTCAGGGTTTTAGACTGACTCCATTAAGAAGGAAGCCCCTTCTGCTGATTCTTCGAGCCTGCTCCTCAGCTCTCTTCCCTTTCCCACTCTGCAGATGACCTTGGGCAAGTGACTTACGCCTCTCTGCCTCAGTTTCCTCGTTTGTAAAAGGGGGATAATAACAGCACCAGCCCTTCTATGGCTCATAGGGCTGTTGCCAGGATCATGCAAGATGCACAGGAAAGAAAGGTTGTAAACCCTGCCTAGGCCAGGGTAGGCCCTCAGTATAAGCATGCTGCGATGAGGGTGATGGTGGCGGTGACGGGTTTGTCCTTCTGCGACCTTGACTGAGACCACCTTAGGGACACAGGACAAGGACACTCAGGCCCCGTTACCCAGTTGAAAGTTTGGCATGTGTCCTCCCTACTGCTCATCCTCCCAAACAGTCTTACCGACTTCAAAAACCAGATGCATCATTGAAGCCAGGATGCCCCCACCATAGCGTCTTCAAGAATAAACTAGACGAAAACAGAAATTTGGGGGATGATTAGAGAGGAACAGAGGATCGATAAGCTTCCAGACCCTTAACCTATAACTCATTAAAAGTGTGATTTGTGCTTTCTGCTGAGATAGTCAAGGACTTAAAAGCTGCTTTTGCTAAAAACAAACAAAACCAGTGACTGTTCACCTGGGTCCAGATGCCCAGTGGATAACTGAAAACAAAGTGTGGCATCTTTGCTTTATTTTTTACCTGTGTTTTTTTTTATCACCTTAAAACATTGGGTCAGACCCCTGCTCAGCTCTGTAACAGGCATGTTAACCATTTAAGGAGCGTCTCTCTAAAAACTGATAACGCAAGGTTTATTAGCCCTAAGATGACATAACCTGTCTTATCCCCATTCAAGACTGAGGACACTGTATAGTAAGAGATTTACAGGGATACTCAACTACCAACTTTTACTCCCTGGAACAAGCACTCAAAAATCTCCCATCATTGTCCTAAACCTGCAGCCTGCTTGGATTCCAGCAGAGCCTTCCTGAAACTGAGACTGTGCCCTAAGCAGGACCAATCACCTCATGGAGACCAGGTTAACTCCTCAAGCAGTAAGGACTTCTCTGGAGTCTCTTGCAAAACTAGAATTGAGATAATGATCACCCTGACCCTAGCCCACCTCAGCAATCCCATAAAAACTAGCCTCATTCCTTTGCTGGGAGCCAATCTGATCTCCATCAGAGCTGTGCCCCTGTCAACTCCTCAAGCAAAAGTCCCTACTCCATTTTCTCTTACTCTCTAACTCTGCCTAATAAATTAGCCTATGTCTCTCACGGGCACACCCTGCAATTCTTTTCTGGAACAAAGGTCAAGAACCTGCCGTGGCTGAGTTGAGGTCCCCATCTCCTCTTTAAAGGGATCTTCTCTAATCCCATCCAGTGAGACCCTCAGATCCCAGGTAGGGCCTACCTCATTCTATAACCACCTAACTGTGGGCTACTGAGTGAGCTTCCAGGTGTTTGGAAGGTGATTGGATCATAGGGGCTCTATACTCATCAGTAAATCAGTCCATGGATGAGTTCACAGGGGACTTGCTGTTAGGAGGTAGGGCCTGCTTGGGGATGGGTCTGTGGGGCATGACCTTTGATGGTGTTTCTCCTTCCCTGGCTCCTCCTTTCTCTCTCTGCTTCCTGACCACCAAGCATGAGCTGCTTTCCTCCACCATGCAGCTTCTGCCTTGGAGCCAGCCGACTATGGACTGAACCCACAAAATTGTGAGTCAAAATGTACCTCCCTTCCTTTAAGTCAAGGATATTGGGTGTTTTGTCCCAGTGACAGGAAAGTGACTAATACAAAGATCACAGGAACTCTTTTATGTATTTTAAAAGTTAAAAACTCAACTAACAAAACAAGTCCTGAGTGTTTTGCTCCCTCAATATCATGTTTCCCTTTGTCCTGGACAAGCACATTGTGACTTCCTTTCTTTTCATATGCATATCTGAATTTCCTTTCGAATGTATTTTTACAATACTGTTTATTATTACTTTCTGCCTTCAAAATACATACTCAGCACTTTTCAAAGGCCTATAATTTATTTGCTTTTGAATGAAGTTGAGGCCTCCCTCCCCATGGGGATCCCAAAGCAATTTTTTGAAAGTTGATGTGGCTGAACTCACGAATAAAAGAGACCCTGGTACATCGATCATTGAGGACTGAGGTGAGACTGTGATTGAGTTCAGCATATGCCTCATTTTGTCCCTGTGTGCTAGACCTGAGAGGAAGCCACCTGCAGGAACTATGTCCTTCCTGCAGGTCTAGCAGGTGCGGGCCGATTGTTTCATCATCATTATCATCCTCAGAGGCTCTGCTTGTTGTGAACACCCAGAGGTACTTCCCTGAATTTCTTCTAATCTACAGCAGCCCTGTGTCTGGGGGTTCCTAGGCCCAAAGCAGGAACTCACTAACCAGTTACCCCACTGGGAAGTGAAGACAGAGGCAGGATCCTCAGTCACTGAGCAACATTGTGTCTCAATGTCTGAGCAGTCATTGTGTCTCACTGCTGCCCCATGGCTGTCTACCTGTCTTGACCCCTTGTGTCAAAGCTATTACACTCAACTATGTTAATAGATTTCTTAACGTGGAACCTGCTTTCATCTTTCGTGGCATGCAGTGTGGTGTTTTGACGAGCACATACCCTCTGAGAATCCATCACCACCATCAAGAGTGTGCACGTGTCTATCATGCCCAAAAGCTGCCTCCGCGGTCCCCCACCGGCACCTTCTCCTCTGCACAATCACAGCTTTTTGTCACTGTGCTGTAGAGTTGTATGTGTACTTTGTCCTTTCTGGCTGCTTTCACCCCAGAATGATTATTTTGAGATTCACTCCTGGTGCTGTGACTGTGGAGGGAGGGTCTTTGAGGAGGTAATTAGGTTAAAAAGTAGACTCTGGGGGCCTAGTGCAGTGTGACTGGAGTCCCTGTGAGAAGGGGAGACTGCAGCACCGAGGGAAGGGCAGGCGGGGCAGAAGATACCAGCTTCAAGCCCAGGAGAGAGGCCTGGGAGAAACCAAGCCTGCCGACCCCTTGGTCTGGGACTTCTGACTCCCAGGTCTGGGAGGAAACGTGTTATCCTTGTTTAAGCCACCCCGTCTGTGGTGCCTTGTTGGCTGCCCTAGCAAACTAACAGAAGCCCCAACCCAGCGCCACCAGCTGGGCTTGCGGAGAGGCCCCCTGCGGGCTCCCTGTCTGCCCCTGGGCTGCCTCAGGGCTCCTGTGAATGGCTCAGGATGTGGATGGAGCCAGCACACTGCGCCTGTCCCGCCCTCCCACGAGTCCTCAGTGATGCGAGTCAGGGAGGCCACTGAACCATGCTTCCTCTCCGGGGCTCTCCTGGTGACCTGGGCCCTTCCTCTGGTGACCTGGGAGACCCCGTGCACGACTTGCACATACATGGGCGCTAAAACGGCGTGAGTGCATGAACTGGTGCTCCATCAGGGGCAGGAAAATAGCGGTCATCCTCTCATCAGCTGGGTCTGCCACCACCCCATGAGTGGCTTTTGCACTTCAGTTCTGCCTTTAACCCTTTGCTGTCTGCGGGACCTGAAAGCTCATCATTCAGAGTTGCCTGCCGTTGAGAGGAACCATATTCCTGAGAAGCAGAGCAGAGACAAGCAGAGAGAGTCAGTCCTCTTGTGGTTTTGTTAATTTTGCTTGGTTTTAACAGATAGAGAAAGTAAACCCCAGAGAGAGCAAGGGCCCTGCCATAGGTCAGACAGCTATTTGGAGATCAAATTGAATCCAGACTCCAGGGTCCTGAGCCAGGCAAGTCCTCAGCATCTTCAACACAAGTGCTTCCTGGCTTCTTATGCAGTCTAAATGGGTCACTCAAGTAGTTATGTTAACATTTGGAATGGCCTGCAGAGTTTTTCCAGATTTAAGTGTTTCAGTATCTTATTTATTATAGCAGAATCTAGTTCATATCACTGTTAATGAAACTGCTTTAACAGAGAGGTTTTATTATAAAAATAAATTCCAGTAATAACTGCTCAACCAGACACTTTGCAATTAAAAATAAAACTGCACAGTAAAGACAAATGCAATTGACAATAAACTAAGTTGTTCTCTCTCCCTCCACCCTCCACCCACCCAGGCTCCACAATATTGCCACTGGATTTCAATGGTGCTGGCATTAATCTGTTTAATACTGATCTGTTCTCCAAATAATTTCATATTTTTAGCTCAGGACTGATTCCCTTACAGATAGTAGCCTGTCCTTTCAGTCCTTGCCAATCAGCTCTATTAAGAATCAGCCACTTGAAACTGGCCACAGTGGCACAGGCCTGTAAATCCCAGCACTGTGGGAGACCAAAGCAGGAGGATTGCAAGTTTAAGCCAAGCCTAGGAAATTTAGTCAGACCTTGTCTCAGAACAAAAAAAACTTAAAAAGGGCTGAGGATGTAGCTTAGTGCAAATGCCCTCTGCTCAAAGTACTGAAAAAACAAGAAATCAACCACTTGACTGTATCTCTGCTGAATGAAACCCCACATTTCCATCTCGTCACTAAGGGCACTAATCCCACCAGGAGGGCCGCACCTGCACCACCACATCTTCTCATTCGATCACACGAAAAGGCCCTGTTGGGCTTGGAACCAGGGCCGGGGTTTTTTTGTTTTAGTTTTTTGGAGGCAGGATCTCACTGTATAGTTCAGGCTGATCTTGAACTCACTGCCGTCTTCCTGCCCCAGCCTCCTGAGTGCTGGGGTTATAGGAGTGCACCACCACGCCCAGCAGGGAACCAGGTCCTTAAAAAAGGAATTTTGAAGCACAGTTGGATCTGTAGCACCCATAAAATAAACTATGTCCAGAGTATGCAGCTGGCAAATCTGCACAGACCTCGTGTGCACACTTGTATTTGGGGTCAAATCAGTGAGAACAATTCTCCCTCTGGCAGGTCCACCATGAAAAAACTGTTCTTCTCCTCCAAGCAAGGTCCCCTCTGGATGCTGAAGAGGACAACCAGGCTGGAATGAGATGTGTTTAAATTCTATCATCTTACACTAAAGAGAAGGGCTTGGTGCTGTCACAGCCCTGCCACTGCCCTGCAGAGGGTTGGAACTGCACCAAGGGAGATCTCTGGCTCTTTGATAATTTCCCCCTGATTATTGTTGTATTAATTCCTTCCTCCTATAACCTTTCTATAGCTCATGGGTGAAAGAGCTCAAAGAAAGGGCCAGGGATTTAGCTCAATGGTTTTGCCACCTGCTGTGGAAGTGCAAGGACCTGAGTTCGATCCCCGGTACCAACAAAAAAAAAGAGCAAAGAAATTAGGCAAATGCTTCTGATCAGAAGTGTGGATAATGCATATTCCTCAGATTCTCTTCTGAGGGTTTTTCTATACATATTGACACAGCTAGTCTTTGCTTCTGCAGCACGTACATAAATATTATCCCACATGACTGGCATATGGTGCTGCTATGTGTCTTTTAAGAAAATCCTCAGCCAAATCCGATATTTCCCATGTGAGCTGATACACTGTGGGCATGGGGTATTTATAGAGCAGTAATAATATTTGAAAAAAGTCTCTGTTTTCCTGCAAATTTCATCTAGGAGGCTGCACTTCGCAGACATAAGAAAATGGCTGCATTTAGCACTGTTGACTCTGAACCCTCCAGAAGGAGAGTCAGCATCTTGTGGATGGGAATCTCTGCAGGTTAGGACTTGGCCTAACTTGGCCTTCTCATATTAGCCTTTTGTGCTTCAGTAGATTTTTTTTTTTTAACACTAGGAACTGAACCCAGGGACTTCACCTTGATCTGCATCCCAGCACTTTTTAATTTTTTAATTTTAGAAAAGGGTCTCACTAAGTTACCCAGGCTGGGCTCAAACTTGTAATCCTCCTCCCTCAGCCTCCCAGAGTGCTGAGATTATATGCATGTGCCACCGCAGCTAGCTAAAATTAGGCTTTTGATGCATTTCCTGTAATTACTTCAGAAGAGCCTCAGGCCTCCCTGTGATGGGAAATTGTAGAGTCTTAGAGAATCTTAGAACCAGATCAGTGAGCTGGAACTGAACTAAGTTATCAGTTTAACCAAACCCTCTACTTTTTTTTTTAATCAAACAATGAAGACAGAAGTAGAATTTGCATCTTTTTGTTTGTACACCATTGCTCAATCTATTTTCCCTGGTTTATTTGTAATGCTGTATGTTGGATTCAGCCTTATTCTGTTTAATCTAATAGATGTTACTAAAAAGCCCCCTGGATAATACCGCTCACTCTCAGGTGTCTACTCGGTGCAGGTCTCCAACTGTGTCCAGTTGTGTTACCTGATTTCTTTTTTTTCTTTTTAGTACCAGGGATTGAACTCGGGTCCTTGTGCTTGCGCAGCAGGCGGCGAAACCACTGAGCTAAATCCCCGGCCCCAACCTGATTTCATTTTTACCAGAACCATGTGAGGCAGGCATGATCATCCCCACTTTACACACAGGTAAACTAAGGCCCAGAGAGGTTAAGAGTCTTATCCAAAGGTCCATAACTAGTAAGTGGTCGAGACAGGATTTGAACCTGCGACTGTCTGATCCTGCAGCCCCAGACCCTACCCTCATTTGGAAAGAAGTAGAAAATGGACTTGGAGACATGAGCAGGAACACTCTTCACTGGCCAGGCTGGAGGTGTGGCCACTGCCTACACGCATGGCAGCTTGCCCTCCACAAGTGACAGGCTTGGGGACTTGGGTGGGTGGGGTCTGGCCCCTGTCTTGGAGCAGCATTCTGTGGGAGACAGAACCCACAGAACAGAAACCACCACTCTGTGACCCAGGCTGAGAAGAGGGATAATCAGAGGTTCAGCATAGACCCTCTGGAGCTGATCAGGAAGAGTAGAGAAGACTCGGCCAGCTGAAGAGAGGCTGGGAGGGGAGTCAAGTTTCTGGGCAGAGGCAACTGTGTGTTCAGGAGGGGGTCAGGGAAGCCAGGGAGTGCACGGCCTGAGCTAGTGCAGTTGGCAGAGACCAGATCACAGAGGGTCTTGGGTGCATTGCTAAAGTCAGGGGCTGGGGCAGTTCTGAGGGCTGTGGCTGAGGAGGGACGTCTGGCCTTTGGCAGATAACCCATTCAATGTGAAGGACTTGGGAAGGGGATCAGGCTGGGGCAGGTTGCCCAGGGAGGCTGGTATAGGAACCTAAAGGTGACAGCCTGAACCAGGGTCATATGACAGTGAGAAGAACAGAAAGGAAATCCTGTTCAGATGAGAGAACGTGCAGACTGGAGGGAGGGGAAGAACTGAGAATGACTCTGGGTTTCAAGCCAGGGTGGACGGTGACTACAAGGGCCAGTACCTTAGCCTAGTGACATGGAGGTGGGAATGGCTGAGCAGTGGCCGAAATTTTCCAGGGAAAGCAGGAGCCGGGGAGGAGAGAGGATGTGGCGGGGGAGACAGAGGCTCCTGGGGCTGCAGTGCACCTGGGGAGCAAGCAGGATGGTGTGGGCACAGGTGGGCAAGATGAGGAATGAGTGGCATCTTCTGCAGTGGAGAAGTGGGCATTGGAGTCACCTGGGAGGGGAGTGGGCAGGGGCTTTGGGAGAGCAATGGGTTAAGTGGAGACTGAGTGGGACAGGGAGGTGACAGCTCTGCACAGCCCAGTGGCACTGAGGAGCCAGCAGTGCTCAGCAGCGGGTGCCCTGGAGTACGAGGGGCTGACAGCTTGTCCTGGTTTGAGTGCACAAGGGAGTGAGGAGAGGAACTAGACCACAGGTGTGGGTTCCTAGTCTACAAGGGCTGCCCCCAGGCACACAGGCCCTCTTAGCTGGGTCAGTGGGCGTGGGAGGGTGCCCTGGCCCAGCCTGCCATCTTCCTTCCTGGGCAGGGCCAAAGTGCCTCTCCCCGGGGCTTCCCAGGGCAGCCACACTCAGACCTGTGGGCCCAAGGTAGCAGGGGGGCAAAACAGAAAGAGCCCTGGACCAGGAGTCTGGGGATGTCACCCACAGCTCTGCAGGGACCCACCCTCCCCACCTGTGAGCAAGTGATCACTACGGTTCCTCCTGGCTTTTTGAAGTCATTGATGCCACTATGGAAGGAACACAGGCAAAACGAGGATTTTGAGGGAAGCAGCCATGAGGGTGGGTGCAAGCTTCCTCGTGGAGCCAGCTAAGCCACCACACCAGGGAGCTGGCTTAGGGCCTGCCCGGGAGTTTCTGCCCTCTCTCTTTGTCCAGAGGAGAAGTCAGGGAGGGGACTTCCTCTGCTGGCTCACCTGTTTCTGATGTTAGTAGTCTCTTAAATGCCACATGGTAGCCTTGACAGTGAACTGAGTCCAATAACCAGGACACCCAGTGTGTGGCAGGTGCCATTCCAGGTGCTGTACATGTGCCACCTCTGTGTCACATGCCTACTTTTAGAGATGGCTGCCCCCCAGCCCCGTGTCACCCAAGGAGATGGAGTCCAGCAGGGTAGAAAACTTGTCTCAGTGGCTGGGCTGGAATCTGAACCCACACTGTCTACCCCTAGATCTGTGGTGCTGACCATGGAGCCCGGGGTCCTCAGCAGACTCTCAGAAGTCCCATCCAGGAAGAAAACCACCCAGCTCATGGGCCACAGGGGATTCAGTGGATGGCCAAGTATGTGACTCAAGTCCTAGGTGGTCTTGGAGCCAGGACACGTAGCCACCCTCGAGGGACTTACAGTGTGAGAAGCATCTTTTGGGAGGTTTTCAGGACTGCCTTAATGGGGTGTAGATTTTGGGGGAAAGTTAGCACACCCAAAAAAGCAGCATAAGTCCAGCCTTCCAGCTGCCAAAGCATACCACACAGGTACCCGTGCTGTGACCCGCACACACCTGTCACTCCGCTGCTGGCAGGGAGACTGACAGAGCCATTGGGAGGGAGTGTGAGGCTCTGGAGAGGAAGGCGGACTGGCCGGTGTGGGGGACGTGCCCTGCCATCAGTGTCAGTACGGCCACTCCTTCCTAACATGGGCTGGCAGGTGCTTTTGCAGAGGGGCAGGAGGAGAACGAGGATCTGTTCGAAGCATGGAGTCATTTTTGTGGCAGGTGGCTGATGTGGTGTTTTTAAGTGGCTGGAGGCTCGGTGGCCACCACCTTCAAGAAAGTCCCGAGCTGGTGGGAGCCAGTCAGTCACTCTGACTTAGGAAAGGTGCTTTGAGGCCTTTCTCTTCTCTTTTGCATCACTCCTGCAGTTCTAAATCTAAAGTTATTTTTCCTCCCATACAGATTTATTTTCCACCGACTGGCCCATTGCCATCCGTAAACTTCACTCGGAAATGAGTTGAAGGAGTTTGGCAGGTCCTCTTCTCCCAGCTTTAGGCTACAAAAGAGCTAGCGCCTGGCAGACCGCTGCTGTTTTTTGTTTCCAGTGGATGAGTTTAATGTTCAGCCTTCACTTCCCTGCCATGCCCACTGCAGCTTAGGCTGATTATTATGTCTTGCTGAGAAATGAGGCCATGCAGAAGATGACAGCGGACACACGCAGCTCCTGCCTGGTGGATTCCGAGTCTGAGTCGCTGCACTCACATTTCAGGGGTTGGGGGACATGAAGAATTCTCCAGTGCTGTGGGTGGGAAGGGAGTGGTCGATAAAATGCACTCAACACAGAAAAGGCCCTTCCCTTTTGGGAAGTAACAGTGCAAGCGGGGGTAATCGTAATCTAAAGGAGGTAAGATAAGGGGAAATAATTAATGGAAGCACCAAGAAAAAACCCCTGTGATCGAGGCTTTGTTTATAAACATGCTCACAAAAGGATCATGAATCTTTCAATAACTGCGGCACTGGCCCAAGCGATGGACCTCACTCGTTAACACAGTGTTGATCAGGGACCACCAAATACCATCTTTAAAAAGAAAACTGTATGGCCTAGGTTTATGGCTGTGTGTGGTACTGATTGATAAGCCACTTTTTTTATTAGATGTTTGAAGGCCAGTATGCATTTGTCAAGTTGTGATTTGGATCCTGGAACGGACCCTGCTAAGCACAGTTGTTAACATATAGTGGAGGAGTTTAACATGTGGAATTAGTCACGGCATCTGGCATCTCCTGCATCTCTGCTGGGAACCACACACTCTTGGTAACCAAGGTGAAGACAGGGGCCCTGCACGGAGAGGGGGAGAGGCTGGGCGGGAACCGGCGTGGGCCAGAGGTCGGGGGAGGTGGCTGACAGTCAGCTAGCCGGGAATCAACCCCAAACAGGCACACAGATGCAGAAACGCAATGAGTTAGAGGTGAGAGAGGATCCATGGAGGTGGGCTTTCCGTGACGTATCAAGAGCCCCCACAGGCAGCAGACCCCTCTGTTCAAACCCACACGGTGAAGCTTGACTCACTCCTGACTGTGTGAACTTGGGTGTGTTACTTAGTGTCTCTGTGCCTCAGTTTCTCATCAGTAAATAGGAGCCCTTTCTTCCAGGCTTGTTCTGAGGACTAGGAGTTAGTGCATGGCAGTGGTGGGCACAGCTCTCGTAAGGGTCAGCTGTCGTTGCTCAGAGTGCAGTGGGTGCTTTGCTTCCACTCGTGCTGGCAGGGCTTACCTGACACAAAGGAGGCAGGAGGTGGGCCTAGGTACAGCCTGGGCACAGCCTGGGCTTCATATCCTGATGGAATGAAACTCAGGTGCTGGATGGAGTGACAGGACTGGCAGAGCTGTTGGGCTGGAAGGGAAGGGACAGCTGGGCCAGGGTGGGTGGCAGGCAGCCCGATCATCCTGGGGTGATGGTGTGGCCCTGTTGCCAGGGACCCCCAGCTCCTGTGGCTGCTCTCACAACAAAATCCCCTCTGGTTCCTTAGCCCGAGGCCCTGAGCAGAGCCAGCTGAATCTCTCATCCCTGCTCCCTAGAGACCAGGGGAGCAGGCACTGCCCTCTGGAATTTCCTCACGCTGGTGATCAGCTCAGAACTCAGAACTCAGACCTCAAATCCACCACAGAGTGGAGAAAGACCTCAGAGCCCCGAAACCAGGCCCCAAGGGGGGGATTCCAGGACATCAGAAGCATGTGAATGATCCCTCGGGAGGGTGACGGGAGACAAACACACTGTGCCTATGAACATGGAGTAGGCAGGGGACGGAAAGCCAGGAGGTAGAGGAAAACAGCAGTTATTCACCCAGGAATCCAAACCATAGCTTTTGGGGTCTTAATCCTCTACTCCTGCTTTCTGTCAACAGCCTTTCTCATGGGGAGCCGAAGCGTTGTCTTCGAGTGGGGTGAGACTGTTTATCAGCTGAAAATTATACAAGAAACACTGACTCCCCTGGGCGGAGGCAGTGACTGTGCCTCTTTGTTAGATTAATAAGATTACAACAATCTGGGCAGCCTTTCAAGTGCTTATTTTCAAAACCTTGCTACAGAGGGTGGTGGTAACAGTACCAGGCTGACTAGGGGCAGGTATTAGGGTAGTTCTTGGTTCTGTTCCAAGCCCACATTTCTCCACATGAAAGAAGAACAGAGATCATTAATCTTCCATCTCTGACAAGTTAGTCAGGCACCCTAGAGCCCGTTTTCTAATCTACAAGCTTAATGCCTACACCTTTGTCTACCTTGCCCCTCGGACTTTAAAAGATTTTGAAAGGGTGACCTTTCCAGCGAGACATTTCCTCCGCCTTCCGACAGCCTCTGAGGAGACCGACTGTCCTTTGGTTTATAACCAGATGAATTTCAGCAAAGCTTACCAAAAGTGAAATTCTGTGACACAAATCCTGTTTTCCTGTTGACTTGTATTATCACACTGTGTGGGTGGTGCAGCTCCTTGGCAAAACAGGCCACCTTGTGATGGCAGGGAGAGGGTTTGAGAGGCAGCAAGGTATAGCCCTGGGGTGCTGCTGCTGGGGATGGCTCTGCTTGCACATCTTTTCCCTTTTTCAGTACTGAGGATTGAACTCGGCCTTTGCACATACTAGACAAGTGCTCTAACCCTGAGCTACAACTTAGGTCCTTTTTATTTTATTTTTACTTTGAGACAGGGTCTTGCTAAATTGCCCAGACTGACCTTGAACTTTCGATCTTCCTGGCTCAGTCTCCCGGATAGCTGGTATTACAGGCGTGCACCACCACACCTGGCCTCTGCCTGCTAATCTTTAGAAGGTCCATACCGCCTCTCCCTCATTTTCTCTGGGCTGCTCTGTAGTGTGAGTACTGGGAGGATTGTTGGAGAATAAAAAGGTGACTCACCACAGCTCTGCTTCAAAGGGCGTATAACCTGCTGGGGCCTGGACTCCTCCCATCTCCCAAGCACACAGGCAGGAGGAAGAGCTTCATCCTGGCCCACTCTCCCTTTGCAACCCTTGTCCTACCGTGTCTCCCAGGGTGCCCCTTGCTCATGCCACTCCCCCTCCTGCTAGCCCACAATCATGACATGTCACTCCCTGGTGTGACCTTGCAGTTCCTGACACCCTAGGCAACCTCATGCCTCCAGGGCCTTATAGACTGACCCAGTCCCCTCCATCTGTCCCCTACCTTGTCACCCTTCCAGACCCAAGGACAGGGCTCCTCTTCTGGACTTCATCCCCAAGTCCTCACCACTCCCCTCTTCTCAAGGCCCAAACCTGGTAGTAGGGCTTCCTTGCCTGGCTTTGGACTTGACTGTTTCCCTGTCTAGTTCCACTGTGAGGCTATGAGCTCTTTGGGAGCCTGTCAAGTTCATGTTTATGTCCTCTGTGATGAGTTTAGGTTATACCAAGTATTAGGGATTTAGTAGAAGTTAAATGAGCAAATGGATGAATAAACAACAACATACACAAAAATGAATGAGTGTAGAGAGGGAATCCAAGAGACTGGAGAGATCCATGGACTGAAACAGGAAGACTTCACTTAAGGTGTACACTGGCTCAAGGACTCCTGTCCAAAGGAAGAGCGTTGAACAAAGAGAAGTTCCAGCTTTTAAACATTTTGAGAAAGGAGTGGTGTAGCAAGTGAGTTTACTGGAACAGGACAAGGGCAGACAGTTTTGTAACTTTGCCTTGAAAGAAGGCAGTGTCTTATGAATCATATGAGACCAGGGCGTCATAAACTTTATTCACAGGACATAGTATTAATTTTACCTGTGCCAGATCAAGGTGTTACAGCTACAGGGGAGATGATGGCGTAGGGACTGCCCAAGGGTGGGAAGGACTTGTTTTTCTTTAAGTCCTGCTTCTATATCGTTAGCTTTACCCAAAGGACTTTCCAGTAAACAAGAGTTTCATCCCATCAGTTGATACTATCCTCATGCAAGGTAGCTGCCATTGTCAGAATTTCACAGAGGTTAAATATAAGAACACGGATAGAGCCAACGTCTGAGGACTGTGTGTCAAGTACTTAACAAGCATCCTCTTTTCATCCTAGAAAAACTGTGCAAGGGAGGCAGGCATCTTTCATAGCTGAGGAAACTGAGTCTTGGAAACTTTCTAAAGCCCGAGCCAGCACTGGCACCCACATCTTGGGACTCCAAAACCTTTGTTTAGTACCTGACATGATGTTTTCAGGCAAGAGGATCAGCCAGTTCCAGCCACACAAAGGGACCACGCTAAGTCTGAAAGGACTGAAGTTAAGGTCCCGTGAGACCCAGGCACACGGTCAGTGGAGCTGACGTGGACCGAGGACCAAAGTGGCAGCAGGCAGGCCAGGCTTGGGGCTGGGATCCGAGGGTCACTGTGATGTGTGGGCAGTGGCCAGAGGCCAGGAGCTATCACATGCTCTGGGGTGAGGTTCCGATACAGCAGGGTGAACACTGCAGGTCTTCTCCATGTTCCCCGTGTCATGGCAGGAGGAAGCTGGAGGCTGGAAGACAGGCTTCGGCAGCAACCTGGACCAGAAATCGGTGACCTAACATGGATAGTGGAATAGAAATAAAAATGCTGAGTGTATTTCCCACACTCCCCCCTCCCTCCATTCTAAGGCTAAAGAAACGCCCCCGCACACACACACAGCTGGCTCAGGCTGCTGGGCTCCCCTGTTTGCTCCCCTCTCCCTTCAGGGTTTCCTTCTTCACCTACCCCCCCATCCCCCATCTGGAGAGCACCGGTCCATCCTTCAAAACTGCCCAGATGTGAGTCCTCCAGGTGTCACCTGTGCACACCTGTACCTGGTATGCGCTCTGCTCAGGCATCAGGGCCAGGGTAGTTAGTTTGCCCTGCCTCTCCTGGCAGACGCTGAGCTCCTGGGCGCCCAGACTATGTTCATCCTTGTGTCCCTGGCCTAGAGCAGTGCCTGACACAGTAAGCAGGAAGTCCAGTGAATGAATGCACCATGGATATGAGTGTGTATGTGAATGAGCGAATAATAAGTGGGGGAATGAAGATGTTATTCTCTTCCCTCTTTTCCAGCTCCTGTGATGCCCTGTGAGAGCAAGCCACACTTGTCACTGTCTGGCTCACTCTGTACTGTGTCTTGAAAAATACTTTCAAATTAAACTTTGCTTTTGTAAAATTAATGGGCATCTCACTGGGAAGTTGGCAAGCTTGAAACACATACAACAAGCAAAAAAAAACAATGGAGGAAGCAGGGTCTGGGGCTACTGGCCTTCGGTGGCTATTTCTTGAGCATGATTGAAGAGGAGAAACATCCCCAGCCCGGAAGTTGAGTTGCCCCATCACAAGTAACCTCAAATTGTTCTTACTTCACCTCCTCCCATTAGCTCACATGAGCAGCCAATGGGAAAGGCTTTGAAATTGGTACAGAACCTCAGGAAAGAGAGTATTATTATTCTGCCTGGATGATAAAATGCCGCCTTGAGGATCAAATGCTAGCTTCGCATGCTTGCTGAAAGAAAGGATGATTTGAATGTTAAGTGTACTCCTTTCACTTACTAAGACCTACACTAATTAGCAAAAACAATTTTCCAAAATATGAAATTAAAACCTCCCAATAAGCACAATTCTTTACAGACACTGAGGCAGTGCATGGAGACAAGCAGCCTAACCTTAGATGTGAAGCCATCTGTGATTTCAGGACAAGCACTTTTGCTAGCTGAAGGCAGCACACTGTTGTGAAATGCTAGATTAAATACCACTGCACATTATTATGGCTTCAAAAAGTAGTTACAGGCTTCACTAAGCACACTTTTATCACAAGAACACACAAATCTAAAGCCAAAATAGTGCGATTTAATGTGCCAAAAATCTGCTCACCCCATACATTGTTAGAAAGAGCAGTAGGAAAAGAAATCTGAAATTTGTTGCTGTTTCATTTGTCGGTAGCCAATATCTCCTATCTTCCTTGGCAAGGAAGCCAGTTTTCTATGCTGTATTTTGCACACAAAAATCTGCATAGAATGATTTGCATACCAAAAACATGTTTGTAAAAGAAACTGTTTGCATAGAAGCCAGGGGGAAATGGGGCTGCCACTGTTGGCTTCTGTACACACAACACCCCCAGGCTACACACTTTTCATTTTCCTGCATGCTGAATTCTCCACAAAGGGTCATGTACTTTATGATGCATTAAAAATTAAAGCAACTACATCCTATGCATATCCAAGAACAACAATAACAACACAGGCTCAATCTTTCCTGCTAACAGCCTGTCAATTTGGTACTAAGAGGTTGGTAAAGACAATTGTAAGTGCTATAATATATTGAGATTTTATTGTATTTCCACATGTTTCACATAATCCGTTGCTTATTCTCATAGTCCATCTTCAGGGTAGGTGCTCTGATTCCTCATTTTACATATGAGGAAATTGAGGCTTGTCTGGCTAAGGCAACTTGCCAAAGTCATGCAAGCCAGCAGTGGGGGAGCCAGGTTTGGAAGTCTGGTCTGACTGCTCGGCCCTTTCCTGCCACCTCATCCCCCATTGCCTCTGTCTTTGCCACACATCATTGTCACCTGCCACTGCGGCAACTCTACCAGTGTGGGTGGTGGGGAGTCGTGCTGGGAGAGGAAGGCCACTTTGCTTTCCTGCCCTTGTGTGTGCATGTGTGCATGTGTGTGAAGGACCCTAGTTAGCAAGACAGACTCCATATTGCTGCTTGACCCACCTACCTGTCCTTTAGATGAACTCAGAAGGAGGAAGCCTAGAAACCTTCTCCCCTTAGAAAGTCCCTTTAGAAATAACAATTAATCAACTATTGTTTTACAAATGTTCTGACAGCAGGATGTTTGCTTCTGTACCTTTCAAGCTTGCTTTACTAGTTCTATCCCATGGGGGGGCCTCAAAACTGTTGGTCTCAAAGGTGTATAAAACATGTTTGTCTCCCCCCATTTGGGGCTTGAGTCCGATGCTCTGCTCGGGTCCCAGCTGGTAATAAACTCCTGTGTGGATTTAATATCGGTCTCTGATTGGTTCTCTCTTGGTGGGTCTAACATTCTTGGAGGCCCCAGTGAGACAGCCAGCTGCTCTGGAGCTTATTTTGGAGCCATTGTTTCTTTTTAGGAGAGACCAGGATCGGACATCAGCAGTGTTTGGCCCCTCTGGACACTGGTCTGCAGAAGGAGAGGCCACCCTGATGATATTCCAGGGCTCGGGGTAGGCTGGTCCCAGTTGGGCCCTATTGCTGATCAACTGACCCACAGGAGTTTATCAGGAAAGCCTCTAGAGGTAAGAATCAAATGATTCTTAGTGCATTGTGGGTAGATAGGAGGAAGCCTGACATGGCACAGATTCCCCTATCTAGAGTCCCTTCGCGATGGCAAGCAGACTCACTGGGTCAGAGTCCTCAGAAGAGCAAGTCCCTGGGTAGGGTCTGAATCCATTTGGCCCCAGAGGTTTTACTCAGCCAAAGTTTGTCTTTGTCTGTTTCTTGTTGTCTGTCTGCTTGCTTTGTGTGCCTTTTGCATTTTTACAGGCTAAAATTATGGGTTTCTCACAGTCTACAGAAGGAACTCCACTTGATTGTGCTTTGAATAACTTCAAAATTTATTCCACAGACAGGGAAGATGAATATGACATGAAATTTTCTAAAGGCAAATTACGAACCCTGTGTCAATTAAAATGGCCCAGTTTCAGAGTCGATTGGCCCCCGGTGGGAACTTATCCTATGCACATTGCTCACAAGGTTTGGAATGTGGTCACAGGAGTCAGGGCCCCACAGGTCCCAATTGACCTTTGGCACTCGATCGGGACAGGACTACAGTCCATCAGCCCCATCTTCCTCCTCCCTTTTTCCTTTAAAACAGAGAGAGCCCAGGGGAGGATTGATTTATGTCCCTTTTACAACTAGTGATCTTTACAATTGGAAACATCAAAATCCCCCCCTTCTCTGAAAAACCTCAGGCATTAATCTCTCTTCTTGAGTCTGTTTTTTGTACCCATCAGCCAACCTGGGATGATTGCCAACAGCTTTTACAAATCCTGTTCATCACTGAGGAGCGGGACTGCATTTATCAACAGGCAGTCACAGAGGCCCTGGGGCCAAACCCCGGCATCACTCCCAGAACCCTGGGGTATTCGGCCAGGGCAGAAGTGGTGGTTCCGTTGTGGCACCCCAAATGGGACCCCAATGATGGTGATGGTAGGAGGAGGCTGGGGACCTACCCCCAGCACTTGTTAGGGGGACTCTGGGAAGCTGCCAGAAAGCCCACTAATTTAAATAAGGTAAGTGAGGTTCACCAGGGAAAAATGGAGTCTCCGGCTGTGTTTTTAGAGAGACTCTTAAAAACCTATAGAGTTTTCACTCCCATTGACTCAGAGGCTCCCAAAAATGCAGCAGCTTTAAATTTGGTCTTTGTTTCCCAGTCGGCCCCAGACATTAGAAAGAAATTATAGAAATTGGAGGGATTTGAGGGAAAGAATAGGACTGAACTCCTGAACATAGCCCAGAAAGTTTATGATAACTGTGAAGCTCCCCAAGGAAGTCCTAGCCAAGAAACTGAGGAAAGTCACTATTGCTGCACTCCAGGCACAAGAGACAGTCCCTCTGGATAAAAAAGGAGAAAGGTGCCTTTTTGGCTTTAAAGAAAGCCTTAGTGTCAGCACAGCCCTGGCCCTACCTGATGTCACCAAGCCCTTTTGGTTGTTTGTGGCTGAATGAGGGGGCATAGCCAAAGGAGTGCTAGCCCAGGCATTAGGGCCTTGGAACAGACCTGTGGCCTACCTGTCTAAAAGACTTGATCCTGTGGCAAGTGGATGGCCTACCTGTTTGAGGGCAGTTACAGCCACTGCCCTCCTGGTCAAGGAGGCAGATAAGCTCAGCCTGGGACAGGACCTGGTCATCACTGCACCCCATGCGGTGGAGACATTGCTGAGAGGAGCCCCAGAACGATGGCTCTCCAACGTCTACCTGACTCAGTACCAGGCCCTGTTGCTGGATGCTCCATGCATCAAATTCACCCAAGAAACAACCCTCAATCTGGCCACCTTACTCCCAGACTCCGACTCATATGTACGCCCCTGCATGACTGTCTGGACACTCTCACAACTTCCACCACCAACTGCCCAGACCTGACCGACGTTCCCCTGCAACACCCAGATGAGACCTTCTTCCAGCTTCATGGAAGATGGAATCAGGTGTGCGGGGGCAGCCGTAGTCAGTCCAGGAAGACAGGTGCACCGGGCACAGGCATTAAACTGGGGGGCTTTGACGCAGAGGGCTGAACTAACAGCCTTAACTCAAGCCCTAAAGTTAGGTCGAGACAAGGCTGTCAATATCTACACTGACAGCCGGTATGCATTCGCCACTGCCCGTGTGCATGGCGACATCTACAGGCAGAGAGGGGTATTGACATCAGAAAGGAAAACTATCAAAAATTTAAAAGAAATTTTGGCCTTATTGGAGGCAATTTGGGAACCCAGGGCCTTGGCCATTATTCATTGCAAAAGCCACCAAAAATGAGACAGCTTCGAGGCCCAAGGTAACCGAGAGGCCGATGATGCGCCCCGACGAGTGGCCAGAGAACCAGTGGGGCCCATAGACATTCTGCCCATCCAACCCTTTGGCTACCTGCCAGAAAGACCCACATATACCCCAGAAGAGGAAGAGGAAAACCAAAAGCGAGGGGGTACAAAACTGAACTCATGCTGGTGAAAAGGGACAAACAAACAAATTTGTCTCCCCCAAGCCCTGGGGAGACAACTTGTTCATCAGTTACATCACTTACCTCACCTGGGAGAATCAAAGTTAAAAAGACTAATGAGCTCTAAGTTTTCAGTCCCAGGACTGACCTCTATGGTCCAGGACATCAGTTCCAGGTGTCAGGTGTGTACACAGTTAAACTACAAGGTGAGACCAAGGAGCAAAGGTAATCCTTCAGGACACAAACTTTAAAGTCCTAAGCCACCAAGTAGCCACAGATTTGGGTCACCTGGAAGACTCAATCTCCAGATTAGAGAACCAGGTTGATTCCCTAGCTGAGATGGTCCTGCAAAATTGAAGGGGACTTGACCTCCTGTTCATAAAACAAAGAGGGTTATGTGTAGGCCTAGGAAAAACCTGTTGCTTTTATGCTAATCAGTCTGGTGTCATTAGAGATACCCTAGCTATGGTCAGAGAAAATTTAAAGACTAAATATGCTCAACAAAAGGATCAAAATTGGTTTCAAAATCTATTTGACTGGTCCCCATGGTTAACTACCCTACTTTATGCTGTAGCAGGCCCCCTAGTTATCTTACTTCTGCTTTTGCTTGTGGGACCTTGTATTATAACTGCTCTGATTAAATATGTTAGATAGAGGGTTGATACAGTTAAAATGATGGTGTTGAGACAAAACTATGAGATTTTAAAAGATGTTTTTAAAAAAAATCTGAAGAGTAAATACAGAAATCAAAGATTTGATTAAGTTACAAAAACCAATGGGGAATGAAGGACCCTAGTTAGCAAGATAGACTCCATATTGCTGCTTGACCCACCTGCCTGCCCTTTAGATGAACTCAGAAGGAGGAAGCTTAGAAACTTCCTCCCCTTAGAAAGTCCCTTTAGAAATAACAATTAATCAACTATTGTTTTACAAATGTTCTAACAGCAGGGCGTTCCACTTCTGTACCTTTCGCTTGCTTTACTAGTTCTGTCCCATAGGGGGGCCTAGAAACTGTTGGCCTCAAAGGTGTATAAAACATGTTTGTCTCCCCCCAGTCAGGGCTTCAGTCCGATGCTCGGCTCAGGTCCCAGCCAGTAATAAACTCCTGTGTGGATTTAATATTGGTCTCTGGTTGGTTCTCTCTCACTGGGTCTAACATGTGTGTGTGTTTGTGTGTGTGTGTGTGTGTGTGTGTGTGTGTGACTAGAGCCTGGCAGAAGGACAGCCACAATGTCAAGACTCAGTGAGGGTCCCTAACAAGCTAACTCAGTGACAGCCAGGGGGTGAATGGGCCACGGCCTGTGATTCAGGGCACGGGAGAGATGGGTTGGTGGCCACATGGAGACTGCACATGGTAGTTGAATGCAGTGGGCCACTCCCGCTCAGGGTCTGTATGCTGTCACCAACTCCTGCTAGCCCAGCTGTATTCTTAGAAACACAGAATGGTTTGTGTGTGCTTAATTATAATGCTACTTACAGAGACTTTATCAGCAGCAAATCAGTTGCTTTACACTTATGAGAAAAAACTGATAGTGGCTCTTTCAAATTGGTTCCTCTGATGAATCCTTTTGCATTTTTCTAGTTTGCAGCATTTGAAAGAAATTCACCATTTCTGAAAAGTAGAGAGGGGGAAAGTACAGAATTAAAAGGCTGCAGATGTCTTCAAAAATAGGATTATAAACATTTGCTTTCTTTAAAGATTTTTCTTTAAAGATTTTTTTTCTCACCAGTTTCCTTTTTTAGGCCACAATAGCAAAACATACATGTAATCATATCCCAGGATCCATGGATGGTCATTGTCCACAGACTCTTGGTTTTGAGGCCTCATTATGCATTAGTCATTGTTAGAGAGCAACTTTTCTGACCCTTCTAGTAATAAATCCCTTTTGATAGGATCTGTGACAGTTCTGCTTTTAGCAAATTCTAGCCTAAGCAAACAATGTGACAGCAAATTGCTTTGGAGGCAGACAGATCTGATTTGAAGCCTAGTTTTTTATTTATTTATTTTTTCCAGTCCCCATTGTTCATTTATTCAAGATGTTTATAGAATATCAGCATCACAGCAGGTATTTATTTGCTGAGTAGTCAGCTTACTAAACATAGAGGTATGATATACTAAAAATTACCTGTTAGTGAATACAGGACAGAAGAATTTTAGAATACATACTTTAGCAGGCCATAGTGGCACATGCCTACAGTTCCAGCTACTCAGGAGGCTGAGGCAGGAGAATCATTTGAGTCCACGTGTTTGGGCCCAGCCTGGACAACTTAGCAGAATCCAATCTCAAGAGACAAAACCAAAAAAAAGTACATACCTTCAGAAAATCCTGAAAAAAATTTAAATCTATCTTCAAATACAAACGGAATTTTCCCAGTCTCCAAAGATGGGACTTCACTGGTGCTTATAAGTATTATTTGCCAGCATACAAACATTAGATTTTCTCTAGGACAGTTTGGATACTGTTTTGTTGCTGTTTTTCATTATTACTTCAGCCATGCAAGTAGATGTTCTAATGGGCAATCTACTAAAATAAACCAATATTACCAACAACTAATTTGCTACAGCTTGCATTGAATTTTATTATTAGATACTTTTTTTTTTGGTACCGAAGATCGAACTCAGGACCTTGTGCTTGTGAGGGAGGCGATGGCACCACTGAGCTAAATCCCCAGCCCCCTGCATTGAATTTTAAAACAGTTTTACATTTTCATTCTTGTACAGATGCCATAAGAGATGTGTTTGCTAACTAAACTCATTCCACAACCCCTTGGGAAGTTTCCCTTATTTGTGTTTCCAATGTGAACCAGTATTATTATATTGGCCCATTCATAAATAACAGGAACAAAAAGCCCAAGTGATCCAACAATTGAAACCAGAAGAAATGTCCACAGAAACATCCGATCAAGAACCTGGGCTATGAATTTCAATCTTCAACCACCTCACGCACGGCGCACTCCTTCCTCACATGCCTGGTGATGTAGCGGATGGAGTCCAGCGCAGCCTCCAGTGCACTTCTGGCTGGCCCGGGCCCACCGCCCACTGCAGCCTGCTCTCTCGGGGTGCAGTACCTGTCCACATGGCTTCACATGCACAGCAGCTTGGGAAGCCGGTGCAGAAATACCTTGTGGTCCCAGGGTGCCGTGGCATTGTGTGTGGAGGAAGAATGGTGGTGAATGTTGATGGTGAAGACGGTCACCATGATGGACAGTGTCACAAAGATCATGGTGAACACTAGGTACTCTCTAATCAGAGGGATCACTTTGGAAGAGGAGGGGATGATCTCTTTGATAACCAGGAGGAAGATGGTCAGCGAAATGAGCACGGAAGTGCAGAGGCTAATCTTCTCACCCTCATTCAAAGGGGGGTAGAAGACAACCACAGTGAGGAGGGACAGCCCACTGCAGGGAATGATCAGGAACAAGGTGTAGAAAAGAGGCAGCTGCTTGGTGACGAAGGAGAATGTGATGTAGGGGTACCAGCAGCAGCTGTCGGTTCTGTTTCCTTTGCTCCCTGTGGCGCTCACAATTTCCCATTTTCCATTGTCAAAAAAGTCTGTCCTGTCCACATCTTGGTCCTTGAGGTTGATATCAACCTGTGATCCATCATAGGTCCAAGACCCGAACTTCATGGACCAGTTTTGGATATCAAAAGGAAAGAAGGTGACATCTATGTACAGGAGCTCTTGTAGTTTGCAGGTTGGGTCCAGACCACAGTGCCATTGGCCCTGACCACAGTCTTCGTACTGGTGCCTTCAAAATCTCCGTCTGCATTGTCAAACAGAACAATGTCTGGGGCCCAGAGAGAGTCTGAAGGTACACATAAAACCACTATCCCACCGTAGTCATCAGGGTTCCATCTCAATTTTACATCAATCCATTCCTGCTTCAGCCAGACATTTGTTGTCATTAACTGATTTTTCTCATCCACATCCACTACCTGAGATATGGCAAGTCCAAACTTGATTTTTATTTTGTCATTCAGGTGCTCCACAGGACGAACCCATCTTTTGTAGTCTTGAAATAAATCCTTAAGCTGTCTTCATGTTTTGCAACAAAGGATGATTCAGATAATCCCTTGTCACAGTGAGCTTGTGCTGTCTCCTGCTGAAGGAGCCAACGCTCCACGTGGGATGAAGCTGCGGGCCCCAGAGTAAATGAGTCCACCCCAAACAACCATGGCTGCTGGCAGGAGCCCGGCAGGGGGACAGTGTCAAGGGGCAGAGGGGGCATGGGACACAAGCCACTGGAAGCACATGGGCACGGGACCACTTGAAGCCTAGTTTTGTCCCTACAGTTTGACTGTACTCAAGATTTCTCTGGGCCTCAGTTTCTTCATCTGTAAAATGGGGCAAGTAATACAAGATGGACCTTGGTTGCCTGCCTAAAAGCCACTTCTTTGTTCTACCATGTAAACAACAATGACAACAACAAAAAGAATCCCAATTTCATTGAGGTTGCAAAGTCCATAATCCCAGCAGACGAGCAGAATTGATCTAAGAACTCCATTCCTACAGGCCAGTGACTGCTATGGCAGTGATTGTATGGACGTGAGGGGCAACATCACCAATACACAAGGATGGAAGAGCCAAAGCCCTGCAAGAGCCTGTGTCTTTGGGAACAGTGATCTACCAAACCAACCCTGGTCCACCTATCTCCAGATTTCTTAACAATCAACATTTTTACAGTTTACTCTGGTGTGTGTTGGGCTTTGCATTGCTTGCAGCCTAAAGAAAAAATTTATAATGTTCCTCAGACAAATAGCAGTCACAGGTGATGGTTGTAATAAGTGATAAAGTACTTAGCACAAATACCTGCCACAGTAAATAGTGCTGCAAACGTCAGTAACAATATGTATCAGACAGCGGGAATGGTTTAAAAGAAAGTTTTAAACACAACACAGATAAACAAGATGAATGGTACTAATTTTTAGCATGACAAAAAAGCTTTGTATTCTTTGTAAAATGGGAGGGCTGGGTAGACATGGAGGTAAAGGCAGTGATTATAGCAACAAACCCTCCTGTCTGAGGGTAAGATAAAGCCAAGGCAGAACCTGAAGACCCAGTGCTCCCGGACATGAAAGGGCTGTGGCTCATGCCAGATTTCCATCCACCCGCTCATGAGCAGCCAATCACCCTATCAGCAGCCTCGACTCCTGTCTGAAACCTAACAGTTATACGTGTGTGAATCACCAGCCTTACAAAGGGGCAGGGTTCTTTCAACATACTGTACTCCTTCTCCAGAATACCAAATTTTACCAATATTTTCTAAAAGCATGTTTTATCTCTTTACAGTAGGAAAGACAGACACATCCATATAAAAGAATATAATGTAATAATACAGGGCTGGGAATGTAGCTTAGTGGTAGAGTGTATGCTTAGCATGCAGGAGGCCCTAGGCTCAATTCCTAGTGTTGAGAAAAAAAGAAAAGAAGAGAAAACAAGAAAAAAAGAACATTTTTTTTTCTGGTATAGCTGACCCTTTTGGATCACCAGGATAACTCACAGGACTACAGATAGTTGACACAATGAAATTACCAAATTTTGAAATACAATCTACTAGGATGCAAAATAAGAACGCAGTAAGATAATATGTACATTGCTGAATAGAAAAACATGCATGATCGAGGTAGATACTTTTGTATCTACTACATGTAGTAGATACTTTTAAAATAATCTTAAAGTAAACCAGACTTTTTTCTTCACTGTATATTTTAACAAAGAGATAAATGACCAGATTACAAACTAATGTTGGAAATCACACACACACACACACACACACACACACACACACTCAAAAGCCATATCCACATTTGTCTAGGGCCAGTGTGTATCCAAAACCCCATATTTCCTATGACTATGCATTGATTTTGTAACTGATGGCCATGAGGCTTTTTAAATCCCTGAATTAGTGATCATAGTCAGCATATCTATTAGAGAAGAATAATCAGATTTATAGACAAAAATTCTTCAAGATTTACAAACAAAAGTATATTTCTGGTTACCTCACAGTTACTTAAATAAAATTGCCAGTTCCTAAATATTTTAGCTAAGGTTTTCTTGTATGCTATACATGCACCTACATTTCTTAAAATCCGTCTGCTCCTCTTCCTTCCTTTATAATAAAGGACAAACTTAGTAGTAGCTCAGCTTCTAATGTTGGAAACTGATTGTCCAGAATTAGTGATCTCCACATCACTGGAGAATGAGCTATCTTCTATTCCTTAACAGTAACATCCACTCTTAATAGCAGGGTGGACTTTTTGTTTTCTAACATGACTGTGTCACAGCATACTACTTACAACTGTGGTCTTGACTGAGGAAGACAGCAGTAAGGGATGTCCTGGAAGGAAGTAGATATTTGAGGAGCATGTTACAGTCTCATGGTATTGTATAACAGCTCTATTGAGATATAATTCCCAGACCATGACATCTGCCATTTTAAAGTATGTAATTCAGTGGTTTTGAGTGGAATCACATGTTGCACCATTAATTCCAGAACATTCTCACCCACCTCCAAGAAATCAGTTCCCTTAGTGCTCACTCTGCTTCCCTCTCTCTCACTTCCGCCCACAGCCCCAGCCTCTGGCACTGATGTACTTCTATCTCCACAGGTTTGCCTAATCAGGACACTTCCTTAAATGAAATCGTACAATATGTGGCTTTAAGTCTGGCTTCTTTTACTTCGCATAATGATTTTAAGATTCATCCATGTTGTTGCATGTATTTTACTTCTTTTTATGGAAAGTAGAATTTTATTCCTTTTTATAGTGAAAATATTCTATAGTAAAGATTTGCAACATTTATGTCCATTCATTAGTTGATAGACTTTGGGGTTGCTGTTCTGGGGCTATCAATAAAGCATCTCATAATTTTTTTAATTGAGGTGAATCATACAACATAACCATTTTAAAGTGCAAAATTAAGTGGTATTTAGAGTATTTACAATATTTTTTATTACTACCTCTCTTTACTTTCAACATTTTCTATTAACCACTCTGGAAAAATACCCCATATCCATTAAATAATCACTTCCCATTTCCCCCACCCCTGGTAACACAAATCTGCTTTCTGTCTCAATATAGATTTGCCTTTTTTGGATACACTATACCAAAAGAATCAAACAACATGTAACCTTTTTTTCTGGCTTCTTTTATTTAGCATAATATTTTTGATGTTCATCCAAGTGGTAGTTGAATAATATTCCACCATACCACTGACGAACATGTGGGCTATTTCTACTTCTTGACTTCTTGTGCCACTTTAAACACTCCCATGGTCCTCATTCTAGGCCAGTATCATTCCCTTTCACCTGGATTACAGCCACATTTTAGCTTATCCTTCCTGCCCCCTAGTCCATTACTCTCCACACAGGTCATTCCAGGCTTAAAGCTCTTCAGGGATTTTCTTTTTTTTTCTTTAATTTTTTATAAATTCTTTTATTGGTACATTTTAGGTATACAATACATTTACATTACCTTGGTTCTTATTTTTTTCCCCATTCCCAGCCCTCCCTTCACCCCCTCCACGCTTCCCTATTTACATAGACTTTGTTTCCATTTTTTCCATTTCTCATAATTTTTCCTTTCCCTTCTTTCCTTTTCCCTGCCCCTCCCACTACCCCTACCCCTTTGGACCTTTTCTTCCTATTTCGCATTATCAATTATTCATTCTAATCATTGGTACATTTTAGGTATACAATATGATGACATTCATCATTGGAAATTTGCACCTTTACATAGTCTCTCTTGGTTTTTATTTTTCACCCTTCCCCTCCCCTCCCTTCCATCCCTCCATCCCTCCCTATTTATAAACACTTTGTTTCCATTTTCTCATATTAATTCCATTCCCTTCTTTCCTTTCCCCTACCCCTCCCACTTCCCCTTCCCCTTTGCCCCTTTTTTTCCTATTTCACATTATCTATTATACCTTTTAGTCCTTATTTACACTTTCAGTTTCTCACACTAGAGAAACTATTCAGTATTTATACATGTTTGTACTATTTATTTCACTTAAGAGTATTGTCTCAATGTGCATCCAGTTAGCTATAAATGTCTCTAATTTCTCATTTTTTTATGGCTGAATAGTACTCCATTTTATAAAAAAACCACATTTTCTTTATCCAGTCTCCAGTTGATGGGCACTTGGGCTGTTTCCAAGTTTTAGCTATTACAAATTGTGCTGCTATGAACATGGGTGCACATATATCACTGTGGTATGATTCTTTTAATTCTTTGGGGAAGATACCTAGCAGGGGAATAGCTGGGTCAAATGGGACTTCCAGTCCTAGTTCTTTGAAGTATCTCCATACTGATTTCCACAGTGGTTGCACCAGTCTACACTCCCACCAGCAGTGGAGCAGGGTTCCTCTTTCCCCACAACCCCACCAGCATTTGTTATTGGTTAATTTCATGATAGCAGCCATTCTTTCTGAAGTGAGGTGGAATCTCAGCATTGTTTTCATTTGCATCTCTCTGACCAGTGATGTTGAACATTTTTTCATGTATTTATTTGCTATTTCTACTTCTTTGTCTGAGAAATGTCTGTTCATTTCAGATGCCCATTTTCGGATTGGGTCTTTAAATCTGGGAGATCTGATCTTTTTAAGTTCTTTATAGATTCGAGATAGCAGACCTTTGTCTGAGGAAGAGCAGGTGAAGATTTTTTCCCACATTGTGGGTTGTCTCTTCACACTGCTGGTGGTTTCTCTTGCTGTGCAGAAGCTTTTTTATAAGAAGATATCCATTTGTTGATTGTTTGTGCTAGTTCACGGGCAACTGAGGTTTTGTTCATAAAATCTTTTCCTACACCAATGTCTTCAAGAGTCCTATCTAACCTCTGTTCCAGCCAGTTCAGTGTTTCTCTTTTAATATTTAGATTTTTGGGCTGGGGATTTAGCTCAGTGGTTCCACCACCTGTCTAGCAAGCACAAGGTCCCAAGTTCAATCTCCAGTACCAAAAAAAAATTTAGATCTTTAATCCATTTTTATTTTAATTTAGTGCATGGCGAGAGATATAGGTCTAGTTTTAGTCTTTGGCAAGTTGAAACCCAGTTTTTCCAGCACCATTTATTAAAGAGGCTATCTTTCCTCCAGTGAGGGTGTTTGGCTCCTTTGTCAAAGATGAGGTGGCTGAGTGTGTCTGGCATTATTTCTGCATCTTCTAATCTGTTCCACTGGTCTTCAGGTCTGTTTCTTTGCCAGTACCATGCTGTTATCACAGTAGCTTTGTAGTATAGTTTCAAGTTGGGGGTTGTAATGCCCCCTGCCATGTCTCTGTTACCTATAATTGCTTTTGCTATTCTGGGTCTCTTCTTGTTCCAAATGAATTTTTGGATTCTTTTCTCAAGGTCTATGAAGTATGCTGCTGGGATTTCAATAGGGATTGCATTGAATCTATATAGCAATTTTGGAAGTATAGCCATTTTCACTATGTTGATCCTTCCTACTCAGGAGCAAGGGATGTCTTTCCATTTTCTGATATCCCCTTCAATATCTTTTTTCAAAGTGCTATAGTTTTCAGGGAAGAGGTCTTTGATTTCTTTCGTTAGGTTGATCCCTAGGTATTTCAGTTTTTTGGATGCTATTGTGAAAGGAATTGTTTGCCCTATTTCTCTCTCAGTGACTCTGTTGTTCATGTAGAGGAAAGCTATTGATTTGTGTGTGTTGACCTTATAGCCAGCTACTTTACTGAATTTGGTTATTAAGTCTAGAAGACTTTTGGTGGAGTTCTTGGGGTCTTCTATATAGAGTATCATGTCATCTGCAAATAATGATAATTTGACTTCTTCTTTACCTATCTTTATTCCTTTTATTTCTTTCTCTTGTCTAATTGCCATGGCTAATGTTTCCAGAACTATATTGAACAGGAGTGGTGATAGTGGACATCCTTGTCTTGTTCCTGATTTGAGTGTGAAGGGTTTCAGTTTTTGACCATTTAGTATGATACTGGCTGTTGGTTTTTCATAGATGGCTTCTATCAGTTTGATGTAGAGACCATCTATTCCAATTTTTTGTAGGATTTTTATCATAAATGCATGTTGGATTTTGTCAAATGCTTTTTCTGCATCTATGGAGATAATCATATGGTTTTTGTCCTTGGCTCTATTGATATAGTGTATTACATTGATTGATTTTCGTATATTGAACCATCCCTGCATCCCTGGGATGAACCCCACTTGATCAGGGTGTATGATCTTCTTGATGATCTTCTGCATTCTGTTTGCCAGTATCTTATTAAGGATTTTTGCATCTATGTACATTAGTGAGATTGGCCTATAGTTCTCTTTTTCAGTTGGGTCTTTCTCTGCTTTGGGGATCAAGGTGATGCCTGCTTCCAGGAATGAATTTGGGAGAATTGCTTCCCTTTCAATTTCATTGAAGAGTTTAAACAGTAGTGGCAGTAGTTCCTCTCTAAATGTCTTGTAGAATTCAGCAGTGAAGCCATCAGGACTCAGGCTTTTCTTAGTTGATAAGTTTTTAATTACATTTTCAATTTCATTGATTGATATTGGGTTGGTTAGAATTTTTAGGTCTTCTTCATTCAACTTTGGTAATTCATATGTGTCTAGGAATCTGTCCATTTCTTCTGTGTTTTCCATCTTATTGGCGTATAGTATAGTAGGTATTGAAGTAGGTATTGATGATCCTCTGGATTTCTGCTGGGTCTGTTGTAATTTCACCCTTTTCATTCCTAATTGCATGGATTTGGGCCTTTTCTTTCCTTTTTCTGTTAAGGTTGGCTAAGGGTTTGTCAATTTTGTTGATTCTTTCAAAGAACCAACTCTTGGCTTCATTGATTTTTTTGTATTGTTTTCTGAGTCTCCATTGCATTGATTTCTCCTCTGATCTTTATAATTTCCTGCCTTGTATGAGCTTTGGGTTTGTCCTGCTCTTCTCTTTCTAGAAGCTTGAGGTTCAGCATCGGGTTGTTTAATTGGGTTTGCTCTGTTTTCCTAAGATGAGTATCCACTGCTATGAATTTCCCTCGTAAGATTGCTTTCATTGTGTCCCATAGATTCTGATATGTTGTATTGCCATTTTCATTTATTTGAAGGAACTGTCTGATTTCTTCTTGAATTTCCTCTGTGACCCATTGGTTATTCAGAAGTGTGTTGTTCAGTTTCCACATGTTTATGAAATTTTTCCAGTTTCTATTGCTATGGATCTCCAATTTCATTGCACTATGGTCTGATAATATACAGGGGATAACTTCAATTCCTTTGCACTTACTTAAACATGTTCTATGTGTGAGTATGTGGTCTATTTTTGAGAATGACCCATGTGCAGCTGAAAAGAATGTGTATTCTGATTTTGTGGGGTGGAAGACTCTGTAAACATCTGCTAAGTTCATTTGTTCAAGAGTTCGATTGAGTTCTAGTATTTCATTACTTATTTTTTGTCTAGTTGATCTATGTATTTGTGACAGTGGGGTATTGAGGTCCCCCACTACAGTTGTATTAGTGGACATATCACTTTTCCTGTCTGTTAGTATTTGTTTTAAATAATTGGGTGCACTAGTGTTTGTTGCATAAATATTTATGATTGTCATCTCTTCCTCTTGGATTCTTCCCTTTACAAGGATGTAGTGTCCTTCTTTGTCTCTCTTAATCAGTGTTGGTTTGAAATCTACTTGATCTGCCAAGAGGATAGCTACTCCTGCTTTTTTGGGGGTTCCTGTCACATGGAGTATTGTTTTCTACCCTTTAACTTTCAGTCTATGAGTTTCCTTTTGAATTAACTGTGTTTCTTGTATGCAGCATATTGTTGGATTTTGCTTCTTGACCCATTCTGCCCCTCTAGTTCTTTTGATTGGTGAACTGAGACCATTAACGTTGATGGTTATAACTAAAATGTATTGACTTGTCATTGCCATGCCTTTTTCTTTTTGTTGGGTTCTCCCCCTTTACATTTAATTTCTTGTCATGCCAGATGGGTTCATTCTGCTTTGCTTCCTGGGGTTGTGATCCTCAATGTCTGTTCCTAGGCTATTGTGTAAAATTCTTTGGAGTGCTGGTTTGGTATTCACGAAGTTCCTAAGATGCTCTTTGTCATGAAAGTATCTTATTTCTCCATCCATTTTGAAAGATAGTTTTGCAGGGTACATCAATCTGGGTTGGAGGCTGTTTTCTTTTAGGGCTTGGAATATGTCACTCCAAGCTCTTCTTGCCTTGATGGTTTGTGTTGAGAAGTCTGCTGTGATTCTGATGGGCTTTCCTTTGTATGTGATTTGTTTCTTTTCTCTCACTGCTTGTAGAACTTTGTTCTTCTGTTGGGTTTCTGGAATCTTAACAATTATATGCCTATGTGTAGATTTTTTTTTTATCAAGGCTATTTGGAGTCCTATATGCCTCACTTATCTGTATGTCAAGCTCTTTCCCTCTCCTTGGGAAGTTTTCTGCCATTACTTCTGTGAACAGTTTTTTTATGTCATCTGCACTCTCTCCTATTTCTTCACTGAGCCCAATCAGTCTTATGTTATTCTTCTTTGCATCGTCTAGCAGGTGCTAGATTGATTTCTCAGGGTCCCTTACAATTTTCAAACAATTTTTCTTTTCCTGGTCACTAATTGCAATCTTATCTTCTATATCTGAAATTCTGTCCTCACATTGGCTCATTCTGCCATGTAGACTTTCAGTGGAGTTTTTGATTTCCTAGAAATCTATTTGCATCTGTTTTATGGATTCCATTTGTTTCCTATGTTGGGATTCCATCATGTTTCTCAGCTCCTCTCTAGATTTATTAATCATGTCTTGCACTATGAGCACAATCTCTGCTGTTATCTGAGAAATTATTTCTGATTTCATTTTTTCCAGATCCTCTTTTGTTGCCAGTTCAGTGGGTCCAGGTGTTTGAGTATCAGAGTTTTCCATCTCATTTCCCTTTGAGGTTGCTGTAGGTGATCTGGAGGTCTGGCTTTGAGACTTATTTATGTGTTTTCTCATTTTGACCCAGGGGGGTGTTGTTGGCGCCCAAGCAGCTCACCTCCTCTGAGCTGGGAGCAGTGGGACCATGGCTCAGAAGTCCCTTCCTCTGGGCTGGTAGTGGCAGGATGGACAGTAGCCCAGAAGCCCCTTCCTCTAAGCTGGGAGCAGTGGGACAGAGAACAGCCTGGAAGCCCCTTCCTCGAAGCCCTCTTCAGGGATTTTTCTATGACTCTGAAAAACTCTAAGAGGTCGGAATCATCACTAAGAACTATGGTTGCCCACCCGCTGTTTTCATTTCACATCACCCTCCCAGCAGGTGAAGGGCTCACACCAAGGTGAATTTCTCCAGGATCTTCACAGCCATGTGTCTACTCTGGCCAGTGTAGTTTCTACTTATCTGCCAGTCCCACCTGAAACATTGTACAGATCTATAATCTTACACCACCCCATGCTGCCATTTAGCATTTGCACAATTGTCATATAATTTCCTACTACACTGTAAAAGCTCTACAAGGACAAGGTCTATGCATTATGTTTATCTCCAGCCCTTTAAGCTGGCATTACAGACTTGTGGCATGGGCAGAATTGCCACAAGGCTGCCAAATTTTTAAATCTACTAAAGTTCTCAAAATATTCAACTAAAACCAGCATGCACATATGCACAAACGTAGTTACAGTCATATTATTAATACCCTCCCTACTCACCACCCACCCAAATAGAATTCAAGGAAATGAGACAAAGTCTTCTAAATGATATTAAAATTTGAATTTCTTTGCAAATAGTTCATTACTCTAATCTTAAAAAACAAAACAAAACTGATCTTTCAGACCACAAGGAAACAAGCTTGCTGTAACTGAATGCCTGCCTATCAAAATGTGATCTTCTGGCTTCTGTAATTTTGTCTTTGAAAAGCTCAAAAGAAATACTTTCTAAAGACACATTTGTGCAGTGAGAAAAAATACTCATAACATTAATACTTTGATTCTTTCCCATCTTTATCTTGTGGTATTAACATGTAAATATGGCCTTTGTTTTTCAAGATTTTACCTACTCCTTTTGTTCCCCTTTCAAAGGACAGATCAGTAGATGAGATTATAGCTTTCTATCCTGAAATTAATTTCAATATACTTCAGAAAGCAACTTTAATCACCACCTGGGGGAAAAGATAAATAGCTTAAGTCAGCTTTTTCCACTGTAGGAACTAAAGATTAGAGAAGAAAAAAATAGAAAATGTGATAAAATAAAGCCTCTGGTTGAAAATGCAGTAACACACACACACACACACACACACACAAATGAAAAGCAGAGTGCTTACAATCAGTTCCTTCAAGTTGGGACTGAGACACGGACCTGCTGTGGAAAGTGATAATACATTATTGTTTTGAAGTTTGATTACTTCTAAATAATTATGTCATAGATTTTTCATTATTGGAATATATTACAACTTTCCATTGTACAAAATTAGGGCATTTTCATAATATACACAAATAGAATACTTTTTAAAAATAAATTTGAGGTACTATAAAAAAATTATGAAAAGAATAGTTACTTGCTTATAACAAGGTGCTGAGCTGGAGTAATGAAGAAAATGTGAGATTTGATTTAGTTTGCATCTCTTATTAGCTATGACTTTGAACAAGTTATCTAGCCTCTAAATCCATTATAAAATGGACTATTTTAAGAATTGTTGGTTATATAAGAAAATGAATATAGAAAGCAATACCACAAATATACCATTACTTTTATAATTTCAATAAACACAATTTCACAAAAAGTGCTTAATACAGGTGTAGGAGAAGAATAAATCTCATAGGTTCTCAGTTGGAATGAACCTGTTACAAAAGACAGATTAACAAGGAAAGAACAGAAGTTTATATATATATATATATATGGCACTGAAAGAATAATGCTCAAAGAAGTGGCTTTGAATTCCACCTTATATAGCATCTCTAACAAAGAACGGTAAATTTTTGGAGAAATTTAGTAAAAAGACTTTGGGTCTTTAGGGGAGGCAATTGGGAAGGCAAGTAAATGGCAGTCAAAGCTACCTAATAAAGCCTGTTAATGCAAGCGCGTCTAACACCATCTTCAGGCCAGGAAGCTCCACAGTTGCCTTTGCCGGTTAACCTTTGTCCTCAGGTAGAAAGCGAGGGGAGCTCCCTGTTGTCGCTATAAATCTATGTTCTGCTTCTTGGCAAACAGAGGGAGGGCAGAGAGTTCTGCATCTGCTGCCTTTTGTCTTCAGCTCAACAACTCTTCATATACGGAGCTGCATATTTTGGTCTCCCACACACAAAGGGAAATGCTGAACAGAAGTTTAAATTGTTCTAAGGAATAATAACTAGGAAAAAACCTTAGTAATTCTGCACTCATGTTATCTTAAATCATGCTTTATACTTCATTGTCAGCTTTCCAGGGCCTTACTTAGGCAGACATTTGTAAATCACCAATTTTTAAAAAATGTGAATAGCTGTATATAGACTGATAAGAAAATTATTGACCCAAATTAAGGAAACCATCTTTTTTTGTTGTTGTTAGTACATGTTTGTGGTACTTAATGAATACATTCATTGTGGGAACTCAGTACATGTATATAACACATCTTAATTGTTTTTACATCCCCTTCTAGCCACCTCCACTCTTGGTCCTCTTCCCATTTGCAAAAGATCTCCATCTTTCCTATTGTCTATCTTTTGTTTTGCTCTTTGATTTATTTATACTTCGGGTTTCCAATAAAAGAGAAAGCATACAATATTTAAATTTGTGTGTCTAATTTATTTCACTTAACATTTTGATCTCAAGGTGCATCCATTTTCCTACAAATTACTCAAATTTATACCTGTTTATATGCAAGTAGTATTTCATTCTGTATAAAGTTCACATTTTCTTTATCTATTTATCTGTTGATGGACATTCAGGCCACTTTCATGATTTAGCTGTTATGAACTTGCCGCTATAAACATGGGTATGCACTGTAACATGGTGTCTTTAACTCTTTCAGAAAGATACCTAAAAGGGGAATAGCTGGGTTGAATGGAATTTCTACTTCAAATTTCTTGAGGAATCTCCATACCATTTTCCATCATGGATGTACTAATCCCCACCAACAGTGTAGGAGTGTTCCTTTTTCCCTGCATCCTAGCCACCATTTGTTTTTATTGGTTTCTTGATGATGCTCATTCTTTCCAGAGTAAGATGGAACCTCAGTGTTGTTGTTTTTTTTTTAATTAAATTACTTTATTGGTACTTTGTAGGTATACAACACAATTACATTTCTCATTGGGAACTTGTACCTTTACATGATGCATCTTGGTTCTTATTTACAAAGACTTTATTTCCATTTTTTCCATTTCTCAGCATTTTTCCTTTCCCTTCTTTCCTTTCCCCTGCCCCTCCCACTACCCCTACCCCTTTGGACCTTTTCTTCCTATTTTACATTATCGATTATTCATTCTAATCATTGGGACATTTTAGGTATACAATATAATGACATTCATCATTGGAAATTTGCACCTTTATATAGTCTCTCTTGGTTCTTATTTTTCACCCTTGCCCAGCCCTCCCTTCAATCCCTCCATTCCTCCTTATTTACAAAGATTTTGTTCCTATTTTTCCATTTTCTCATATTAATCCCATTCCCTTCTATCCTTTCCCCTAGCCCTCCCACTTCCTTCCCCTTTGCCCCTATTCTTCCTATTTCACATTACCTATTACACATCTAGTCGTTATTTACACTTTCAGCTTCTCACACCAGAGAAACTATTCAGTATTTATACATGTGTGTCCTATTTATTTCACTTAAGAGTATTGCCTCAATGTGCATCCACTTAGGTATAAATGTCTCTAATTTCTCATCTTTTATGGCTGAGTAGTATTCCATTTTATTTTTAAAAACCCCACATTTTCTTTATCCAGTCTCCAGTTGATGGGCATTTGGGCTGTTTCCAAGTTTTAGCTATTACAAACTGTGCTGCTATGAACATGGGCACACATATATCACTGTGGTATGATTCTTTTAATTCTTTGGGGAAGATCCCCAGCAGTGGAATAGCGGGATCAAAGGGGACTTCCAGTCCTAGTTCTTTGAGGTATCTCCATACTGATTTCCACAGTGCTTGCACCAGTCTACACTCCCACCAGCAGTGGAGCAGGGTTCCTCTTTCCCCACAGCCCTGCCAGCATTTGTTATTGGTTGATTTCATGATAGCAGCCATTCTTTCTGGGGTGAAGTGGAATCTCAGCATTGTTTTCATTTGCATCTCTTGAATGACCAGTGATGTTGAACATTTTTTTATGTATTTATTTGCTATTTCTACTTCTTTGTCTGAGAAATGTCTGTTCATTTCAGATGCCCATTTTCGGATTGGGTCTTTAAATTTGGGAGGTCTGATCTTTTTAAGTTCTTTATAGATTTGAGATAGTAGACCTTTGTCTGAGGAAGAGCAGGTGAAGATTTTTTCCCACATTGTGGGTTGTCTCTTCATACTGCTGGTGGTTTCTCTTGCTGTGCAGAAGCCTTTTAATACAAAGAGATCCCACTTGTTGATTGTGCTAGTTCACGGGCAACTGAGCTTTTGGTCATAAAATCTTTTCCTACACCGATGTCTTCAAGGATTCTACCTAACCTCTGTTCCAACTGGTTCAGAGTTTCTATTTTAATATTTAGATCTTTAATCCATTTTGATTTTAGTTTAGTGCATGGTGAGAGATATAGGTCTAGTTTTAATCTTTGGCAAGCTGAAGCCCAATTTTTCCAGCACTATTTATTAAAGAGGCTATCTTTCCTCCAGTGAGGGTGTTTGGCTCCTTTATCGAAGATGAGATGGCTGAGTGTGTCTGGTGTTGTTTCTGCATCTTCTAATCTGTTCCACTGGTCCTCAGGTCTGTTTATTTGCCAGTACCATGCTGTTTTTATCACAGTAGCTTTGTAGTAGAGTTGCAGGTTGGGGATTCTGATGCCCCCTGTCATGTCTCTGTTACCTAGAATTGCTTTTGCTATTCTGGGTCTCTTCTTGTTCCAAATGAATTTTTGGATTCTTTTCTCAAGGTCCATGAAGTATGCTGCTGGGATCTCAATTGGAATTGCATGAAATCTATATAGCAGTTTTGGAAGTATGGCCATTTTCACTATATTAATCCTTCCTACCCAGGAGCAGGGGCTGTCTGTCCATTTTCTGACATCATCTTCAATCTCTTTTCAGAGTGCCATAGTTTTCAGAGAAGAGGTCTTTGATTTCTTTTGTTAGGTTGATTCCTAGGCATTTCGGTTTTTTGGATGCTATTGTGAAAGGAATTATTTGCCCTATTTCTCTCTCAGTGTGTCTGTCATTTGTGTAGAGGAAAGCTATTGATTTGTGTGTGTTGACCTTGTAACCAGCCATTTGACTGAATTTGGTTATTAAGTCTAGAAGACTTCTGGTGGAGTTCTTCGGGTCTTCTATATAGAGTATCATGTCATCTGCAAATAATGACAATTTGACTTCATTACCTATCTTTATTCCATTTATTTCTTTCTCTTGTCTAATTGCCATGGCTAATGTTTCCAGAACTATATTGAACAGGGGTGGTGATAGTGGACATCCTTGTCTTGTTCCTGATTTGAGTGTGAAGGGTTTCAGTTTTTGACCATTTAGTATGATACTGGCTGTTGGCTTTTCATAGATGGCTTCTATCAGTTTGAGGTAGAGACCATCTATTCCAATTTTTTGTAGGATTTTTATCATAAATGCATGTTGGATTTTGTCAAATGCTTTTTCTGCATCTATGGAGATAATCATATGGTTTTTGTCCTTGGCTCTATTGATATAGTGTATTACATTGATTGATTTTCGTATATTGAACCATCCCTGCATCCTTGGGATGAATCCCACTTGATCAGGGTGTATGATCTTCTTGATGATCTTCTGCACTCTGTTTCCCAGTATCTTATTAAGGATTTTTGCACCTCTGTTCATTAGTGAGATTGGCCTATAGTTCTCCTTTTCAGTTGGGTCTTTCTCTGCTTTGGGGATCAAGGTGATGCTTGCTTCCAGGAATGAATTTGGGAGTACTGCTTCCCTTTCAATTTCATTGAAGAGTTTAAACAGTAGTGGCAGCAGTTTCTCTCTAAATGTCTTGTAGAATTCAGCAGTGAAGCCATCAGGACCTGGGCTTTTCTGAGTTGATAAATTTTTAATTACATTTTCAATTTCATTGGTTGATATTGGGTTGTTCAGAATTTTTAGGTCTTCTTCGTTCAACTTTTGTAATTCATATGTATCTAGGAATCTGTCCATTTCTTCTGTGTTCTCCATCTTATTGTCGTATAGGTTCTGGAAGTAGGTATTGATGATCCTCTGGATTTCTGCTGGGTCTGTTGTAATTTCACCCTTTTCATTCCTAATTGCATGGATTTGGGCCTTTTCTTTCCTTTTTCTGACAAGGTTGGCTAAGGATTTGTCAATTTTGCTGATTCTTTTGAAGAACCAACTCTTGGCTTCATTGATTTTTTTGTATCGTTCTCTTAGTCTCCATTGCATTGATTTCTCCTCTGATCTTTATAATTTCCTGCCTTGTATGAGCTTTGGGGTTGTCCTGCTCTTCTTTTTCTAGAAGCTTGAGATTCAACATCAGGTTGTTTAATTGGGCTCATTCTGTTTTCCTAATATGCATATTCACTGCTACGAAT